>NC_064619.1:610976019-611277113 GCF_023898315.1 Schistocerca nitens
ACTTGTTACAGAACTCAATTAGTCTTCCTCCTCTTTCATTCCTTGTCCCAAGCCCATATTCTCCTGTAACCTTTTCTTCTACTCCTTCCCCTACAACTGCATTCCAGTCGCCCATGAGTATTAGATTTTCGTCCCCCTTTACATACTGCATTACTCTTTCAATATCCTCATACACTTTCTCTATCTGTTCATCTTCAGCTTGCGACGTAATTATTCACACTCAAATATGTACAAACACTCTGTGTTGGTCACAGGAAGACCTCCGCAACACCACCGCAACGAACCACAACATGAATGGACGAGGCTTGGGTACTTAAAACCACATTCAACTTTGACGTCCTGGGTAGGTGAACCGCGAAGCTCGTAGCGATCGGAGAGCTCCACACACGCTCCGAAACTGTGCAGGGACCGGCAGCGGACCCAGCGACTGCACCGCGCGGAGAAATCTTCCCTGGTCCGCAGCAATCGACGGACTGCCTGCTGGTCCGTCGCGACTGCTGCTCCGTCGCGACTGCATTGCTGGTGCGTTTCCGACTCACTTCCAGACACACAATACTGGCTCGGACCCAGCCGCCAATGGAAACACGCCCACTGGCTAACCGACATCCCTGCACCAGGAAAGGACCGACCAAAGTTCCACACGATGGTAATTGAACGGGTCCAGAAGCGCTCTGAGAACCAGTTACACGTCGCCCGATGAAACGACCGACCTCTCAGAGGCAGTACGCTGACAACATTTAAGATAACTTGTCAAGGAAATAACGCCAATTGTACAAACAACCTGACAAACACTCGCACGAAGAATTGAACGATTCCCAACAGTTACTAAGCACGCACGAAGACAAATCAATAATCGATGGACACACAAACAGACGACTCATGAACGATCGGCGAGACCAAACGCGTCGTCCGGTAGGACGGTCGACCGTCGATCCACCAACACCGTGGCCCGGCTCAAGTGATGCGCGGCGGCAACGGTCGGGCAAGCCATGCGGACGTAGATCTCACAGCTCCAACCCGACTGCACTAGTGCCGCATGGCAACTTCCCGACTGGCAGGTCCGGACGTCGCTCCAGACGTGTTCCAACTGACTGGCAGACCCGAACTCGCAGCCCGAACTGCCTATCCGAACTGCGACCAACTTACAATAGATAACGAGCGGGAAGTAATAGCAGTCGAGAAAAGATACTACGAGAGGGGATATATTGATACGCGCTGCTAACGCCCCTCATGGTCAGGCAAAGCGGCATCTCAGTGACAGTAGTAATTTAAATTAACGTAGTGAGGTGGAAGTACGTTAAAAACAGCGTGTAAAATACATGATGGTGGGAACACGAGCCACACACGGCTCAGTCATGTATGATGAATTCTTACCAGAGTTCTGGTTGTTTTACCTTGCTGTCGTTTCGTAAATGACAAGGATGGATTAGAGTGTTTTAACCTATGGTTTGTCATAAGTTTTCGAATTCGGGCTTAGGGATGGATAAATGCGTTGGCTTGCATGTGGCTCTGAGTTCTTTCCTGTGCATGCTGTACCGGTCTGCCCGGTTTATTTATTCGCGCTGTTAAGCCATTGCGCTGCGTTTGTGTACTCGTGTCATTACTGTCTGCTTGTTGTTTGCGCGGCTGGTTGCCGCGTGCTTAAGCTGGCTAACTCTTGTGTCCACTCCCATTCTGGACTTTATTATGTGCCCACCAAAGCCTCATAAATCTGTTGTCTTGCTATGTACGTGTGTAACTGAATTCGATCCATTATGCTCCCGCTTGCTTGTGAGCAATCCTAGTCTGCTATAGATATGGCTTTTTGAATTTCTGGCACCTGTGGCAACGTCACGGTATCTTGCCTGGAGACGAAACTGACTAGGCTCCCTTACTGGTGGAGTCGCGGCCTCGATTTGTATATCTCGTGAAACTTTGCTGTACTTTTTTTTTTTAAATTCAGGAGTAATAACTGAGGCCTGAAAGGGCAAATTAATGTTTTATTCCCATTGCTTGTGGCTGATTCCCCTCACATTGAATCTTTGAATAATTTGGTGATACTTTGCCCTGTAATGGAAAATCGTGAGAACTGAAGTCTTATGTTTTAGCTAAGTTAGTGTTTAGATTCATTTACATGACAATAGTTTGCCATTGAGATTTTGTACTCCTAGCGTTAATGTTTGTTAATCATTGTATTATTTATTTCCTCTTTAGGTAAATTTTGGATAAGTTGCATTTAATTGCCTTGCAGGATCAAAATTTTTTTAAAAATTGATCCTGTAGAGATTGGTCATGGACATGGAGAAATTATCAACTATTTTTCCCCCGTTTTGGTATATTTAATTATTTTATTGTTCTGTCATGTGAATGTTTAAATTTTGAGAGGACTTTTATGGATTTTTGTGCAGGTGAAGATTCACCACTGTGTTTAAGCGTAGTCTCAGCACGCCTGTTCTTTGCCTGTAAATTTTCTTTGTAATTTGAGTTGAGCTGCAATGTTACAGCGATTTTGGAGTAAAGGAAGTGACTTAGTCCCAGTGTTTATTTTCCCTGGGACGTGACATCAGATGTTGAAATTCTCACTGACTGCTATATGACATTTATTTGATATAACCATTGCAACTAGTTAAACTGAGTGTGTGGTGTCACCGCCAGACACCACACTTGCTAGGCGGTAGCCTTTAAATCGGCCGCGGTCCATTAGTATACGTCGGACCCGCGTGTCGCCACTCTCAGTGATTGCAGACCGAGCGCCACCACACGGCAGGTCTAGAGAGACGTCCTGGCACTCGCCCCAGTTGTACAGCCGACTTTGCTAGCGATGCTACACTGACTACATACGCTCTCATTTGCCGAGACGATAGTTAGCATAGCCTTCAGCTACGTCATTTGCTACGACCTAGCAAGGCGCCGTATTCAATTGATATTTATTATGTGAAGCATGTACCGTCAAGAGCGATGTACACCAATTATGGATTAAAGTTAAGTATTACAGCAACTGCGTCCGTTTTGCTAAGTTCTCATTTCCTTGTAATGTTCCAGACCTCACGCCAGTCTGCGTGTAATTAAAAGCGTGCATTTCGGCCTCCTCTAGCAACACGGTGTTGGCTCTTCTGCCAACACTGCACATGGTGACGAGTCTAAAAAGGGTCTTCTTCTTTCTGCTTGCTTAAATTTCATTGTGTCATGGCTTCGCCACAATCTCCAGATGTACTGTCCGAATTTTATCGCTTGCAGAATCAGCAGACGCAGGCCTTATTGGATGCCCTTGGACAGCTCATCCAGGGTCAACGTGCGATGCAACATGATGCAGCAGCCACTGCTCCACCGCTACCACAGCCACAACACTCAGTTGCACCACCTTTTCGTCCTTTTGATGCGGCACTGGAAAGCTGGACGGAGTGGTCACGCCAATTCGGATTCCATTTCGCCGCCTACAGAATTCAAGGTAATGAGCGGTAGCCATTTCTTCTTTCCGCCGTAGGCGTCCACACGTACCGAGTGATAGTGAAATTGTTTCCCCGATACGACGTAGCAACTCTGTCCTACGAAGAAATTTTGTCGGCATTAGATGCATATTTCAAAGAATCTGTCAATGTAGTTGCGAAAAGGTATACTTTCTTTCGTACAAAACGTAAGGCCGGTCAAACTAATCGGGAGTGGGTTGCAACTTTGCAAGGCCTTACTAGGGATTGTGCTTTTGAGTGTGAATGTGGACTCCCTTATTCAGATACTATGGTGCGTGATGCAATTGCACAGAACGTTTCTGATGTTCGTATAAGGGAACAGATTTTGAAACTAGTCAATCCCTCCCTTCAACAAGTGATGGACATATTGGATCGGCAAGACACACTTGACTTTGCTCAGGAATCATCTGAAACTTCGCCAGCTGTGTGTCACATTAACCGGCCCGCCGGGCGCGCTGCACGGAACAGTAAACAGCCCTCGCACTCGTCCGTGCAACTGCCGCCAAGCTCTCCGCTACGTTTGCCGCGCAGGCAAGCAAATGCAGTGCTAAAATCATGCCCGCGGTGTGCTACTAGATATTCTCGTGAGAATTGCCCGTCACGCCAAGCTATTTTCTTTTTCTGTAATAAAAAAGGACATGTTCAAAGTGTTTGCCAGAAAAAGCTAAGATCGGACACTACCAACCATTCCAGGCCCTTTGCTTCGCGCCGGAATCGGAATCGAACCAAGACTACTCAGGCTCGTGACCCTTCGCCCATGGAAATTCATGTAGTTAATTCCACTCCACCCAGTGCCACTCTCTCTAACAGTGACTGTGTTCGTCCCACAAAAAGTGTGCGTCGTCAACGACGGAAATCACGTCAAGTCGCGAGTGCTTCTGTACCAGTGTCAGTTCACGTTGCACGAGACAGTCGCTCTTGTCGTCAGCAGGACAATAAACTTTTTGTAGACTTGGACACTCATGGCCACGTAATACCATTCCAGCTCGATACCGGAGCTGCAGCTTCATTGATCAATAACGACACGTACAAACAGCTGGGCAAACCTCCATTGTGTGCCGCAAATGTTAAGCTAACTACATATTCAGGACAAGCTATCTCTGTGTTAGTACAGTGCAGCCTTCGTGCAACATACAAGGGACAAACAAAACTTGTGTCTTTTTACGTCCTTCGTTCTTCTGCTGTGAACGTGTTTGGTTTAGATTTATTTAAGTTGTTTAACTTGTCTATAGTCAATCAGGTCCTATCAGTGAACCAGACTGTGCCTTCAGCGGGTGTTTCTCGTCTATGTGAAGAATTTGCAGACATTTTTGCACTGGGCCTAGGTTGCGCTACAAACTATAAAGCACATTTGGAACTGAAAGTAAACGCGCAACCGAAATTTTTCCGAGCGCGCAATGTTCCCCACGCATTGCGTGATGAGGTCGCCAGAACCTTACACGATTTGGAATCACAAGGTGTGATTGAACGTGTGCAGGCTTCTCTCTGGGCATCACCCTTAGTAATTTTGCCAAAACCTTCCGGAAAATTGAGACTTTGTGTGGACTTCAAGGCAACGGTGAATATCCACAACTAGTGATTGCAACTTATCCTTTACCCCGCCCGGAAGATCTTTTTGACAAACTGTGCCCGGGTAAATATTTTTCGAAGTTGGACCTCGCAGATGCGTACTTGCAAATACCGGTGGACGAAGAATCCCAGCGCGTTTTGGTGGTTAACACGCATCTTGGTTTGTATAGATTTAAAAGACTGCCATTCGGGTGTGCATCCGCCCCTGCATTGTTTCAGCAATATCTGCAAACAGTTTGTGCGTCGGTCCCTACTGCAGCAAACCATCTGGACGATATTGTGATCTCCGGAAAGACGGAAGAAGAACATTTAGCCAACCTCAGAACATTATTTCAGGTCTTGCGACAAAATGGTCTTCGCTTGCAGAAGGACAAATGTGTGTTTTTTGCTCGTGACTTACCCTATTTGGGACATGTAATCAATGCCCAAGGCATACATTCGAGTCCAGAGCACCTCCGTGCCATACAGGACTTGCCTTCGCCGCAGAATTTGAAGCAGCTACAGAGTGTGCTGGAAAAAATGAATTACTATAAGAACTATGTGCGCAACGCCTCTTCAATTTCAGCTCCGCTTCATCGCTTACGCCGTAAAGGTGTTCCGTTTGTCTGGACGACGGAATGCGAACGCGCCTTTCGCCAGTTGAAATCGGCGTTGCTTTCCACTACTTGCCTTACGCCATTCGATCCCCAGAAACCCCTTTTGTTGATGGTAGATGCATCAGATTTCGTGATCGGTGCTGTGCTTGCGCACAAAGATGGATCGCATGATCGCCCTATTGCCTTTGCGTCCAAATTGCTCTCGTCTGCGGAAAGAAATTATTCACAGATTGAGAAAGAAGCTTTGGCTCTCGTCTTTGGTGTTACTAAGTTTCATGATTTCTTGTATGGTCGTCACTTTACCATCATCACAGACCACAAACCCTTGACGTCGCTTTTTCATCCGAACAAGCCTGTACCTCCACGTACAGCGGAGAAATTTATTCGCTGGTCTATTTTCCTCTCGCAGTACCGCTACGATATCTTGTATCGGTCCACTGCTAAGCACGGAAACGCCGATGCGTTGTCCCGTTTGCCTGTTGCTGAGGATAGAGCATTCGATTCTTCCGAACTTGCTTGCATGTTCATTGATGCGGAAACCGATGACGTGGTCGAATCGTTTCCGATTGATTTTCGTCGTGTAGCTACTGCCACAGCTGCTGACCCTGTCCTTGCTACCGTTTTGCGTTTTGTTGCTACACAATGGCCCTTGCCAAAGTCGCGGATCGAGGATCCCATGGTTCGCCGATTTTTTGCTCACAAGGAGAGACTTTTTGTTCGACTTGGTGTTTTGCTGTTGCGTTCTGATAATGATCAGTCCAGGGTCGTGGTTCCACGTTCGTTACAGTCCTCTGTATTACGGCTTCTCCACCAAGGACATTGGGGTATAGTGCGCACGAAACAACTTGCTCGTCAGCACTGTACTTGGTTTGGAATCGATGCTGCTATTACGAATATGTGCTCTTCTTGCATGGCGTGTGCCGAACAACAATCCGCACCACCGCGGACATTCTTTGCATGGCCGAAAGCCACTTCCCCTTGGCAACGCTTGCACATCGATTTTGCTGGTCCATTCTGGAATGCTCGATGGTTGGTTGTGGTCGAATCCTTCAGTAATTTTCCTTTTGTTGTCAAGATGCCTTCCACGACGTCATCTGCCACCTTCCAAGCGTTATCTGCTATCTTTTGCATTGAAGGTCTTCCACAGACTATTGTTTCCGACAATGGCCCACAATTCATGTCCGCAGAATTTCAGTCATTCTGGAAGGCCAATGGAATTCAACATCTGACATCCGCGCCGTTTTCGCCTCAGTCAAACGGTACCGCTGAACGATTGGTTCGGACTTTCAAGTCCCAGATGTTGAAGTTGAAAGAGTCGCATTCTCGGGAGGACGCGTTATTGATCTTTCTGTCCTCGTATCGCTCTCAGCCCCGAAATGGTCGCTCGCCGGCTGAGTTGCTCCATGGTCGTCCTCATCGAACCTTGATGTCTTTGCTGCATCCGCCGCATCAGGTTCCTGTGGCGCGGCAGCCACCTGCTTTTGCTCCAGGTGACGTTGTATACTATCGCAACTATCGAGGTTCACGGCGTTGGCTCGCAGGGCGCATTCTTCGCTGCCTCGGCCGCGCTATGTATCTGGTTTTGGGGGCCTCTGGTGCGGTGCGTCGGCATCTCAATCAGCTGCGCCTCTGTCGTCGCACGGGTTCTGCCGCTCCCCGTCTGCTTTCAGCGACGGTGCCGTCCGGTCAGCGCCCTGGGAACCCATCTACTGGCTCGCCTCATCCCCAGGTGTTACCGACGCTGCCTTCCATTTTGCCCCATGGCGACGAGCCGCCGCCGCCGCCGCCGCCGCCGCCTGTTCTCCCGCCGGCGACGCCCGCAGTGGACGCGTCGCTGCAACCGCCGGGCGCCTCCCTGGGTCACGCGCCGCCGATCGCTTCCCGTGACCAGCTGTCCTCCGACATGGAACACTTGCCCGCTCCGGACCAGATGTCGTCTTCGCCCGTCGGGTGCACCGCCCCGATGCAGGTCGACGCTTCGGCCCCTCCTGTCTCTCTAAGGGCGCATACACCGCATGTTGGCGTGCACCCTGGACTAGGTTTTCAGGCGTTTCCTAGCTCCCCTCGGACCGAATGGCAGGGTGCGGGTGGCACAGCCTCGCCTGTTGTTAGGCTCCCCACCTCGTCGCATACGTCAACATGGGGTCCTCCCCACGGTGGGCGGAAGCCTTATAACACTATCGTTCGCCGATTTGCGAGGGAGGAATGTGGTGTCACCGCCAGACACCACACTTGCTAGGTGGTAGCCTTTAAATCGGCCGCGGTCCATTAGTATACGTCGGACCCGCGCGTCGCCACTGTCAGTGATTGCAGACCGAGCGCCACCACACGGCAGGTCTAGAGAGACGTCCTGGCACTCGCCCCAGTTGTACAGCCGACTTTGCTAGCGATGCTACACTGACTACATACGCTCTCATTTGCCGAGACGATAGTTAGCATAGCCTTCAGCTACGTCATTTGCTACGACCTAGCAATGCGCCGTATTCAATTGATATTTATTATGTGAAGCATGTACTGTCAAGAGCGATGTACACCAATTATGGATTAAAGTTAAGTATTACAGCAACTGCGTCCGTTTTGCTAAGTTCTCATTTCCTTGTAATGTTCCAGACCTCACGCCAGTCTGCGTGTAATTAAAAGCGTGCATTTCGGCCTCCTCTAGCAACACGGTGTTGGCTCTTCTGCCAACACTGCAGAGTGATTGTTAAGAGTTCTGAACTTAAATAAAGAGTGCTGTCCTTGCATGTTTTCTGGCGTTCCCCACTGCACAGCCACCTGCGCTGCACCTTGCGTCGTTTTAGCTGAGAAAAACGCATCAGGGACCTTCAGGAAAGAGCTTCTGCTATTTCTGTAGGGCTTACACGGATGGTGATATCTTCTTACCGGCTGTAGCTGTGTTCTCAGTCCAGTTTCGCGCCTTCTCTAACATAACTCGTATTTTCTTCGCTGAAGGAGAAAAATTTGTTTGTCGAATTTAGGGTTAAAAATGAAAGATATTTGTAAAATATCTGACTAAATGAATATTTTTAGATCAACTGTGAGCACACATGCAACTTTGCATCTTACTTTTAAGATCTTTGAGCAATTTTATGGTATACGAGAGCGTGCTGAAAAGTAATGCCTCCGAATTTTTGTATGAAAATTCTTAAGGCTTATTTAATAAAACAAACATTATTAACATTCTACATCTTTATTCTTCATGCGTACGTATTTGTTTCTCAATATTGTCACCCTAGCGACTAACCCATGTCTCCCAAAGAGAGACCAATTGTTGATACCGTCACCGTAGAATGTTCGACATCTTTGACAGATTTTTTATATGAAAATTCTTAAGGCTTATTGTCGGATTGTTGCAGGTGTTGCACCGCTCACGTGTGGTCTGGCATTGTCATCATGAAGGATGGTGCGTTCCATGTGTGGACAAACTATTAGAATTCGTGCTTTCAGTTTTCTTCGGGTCTCGCTGTATACCAACGTATTTACGTTACACACAGCCATGTTATACGCTACTATTCGGAGAACTCTACCGGCAGTTGCTAGCAACTTGCGTCAGCGAAGCAGGAATGTCAACAGATTAAATGCAAGACTTGTAATGCCTCAACCGGTCTAGAGAACAATTAGAAGGCATTACTTTTCAGCACGCCTTCGTAATTGATAAGGTCTGTCAGTGCATCGACACAGCTTGTCGCCTGTGTCCAGAAAGGAAAGTGTAGCCTGCTGCACTGTATCTTGCTCTTCTGACTCATGTTCGGAAACACGGATGTGTTTGAAATTTTCTTCACCGCTTAGGTGTGGTTTGTGCCTTGCACATTCCAGCAAGAACGCCATGGAAGTCGTTCCATGACAGACGTGCCAGGTGCGGATGCCTGATTAGTACAAATTCCTCTCTCTGGGGATTTTGTTGGAAACATGCAAGGTGACATCTTGTAGATTAGCCATTAGTAATCTCCAGTGCAAGGGAAGTTCGTACCAGGACTCAATACTGCGTCAACCACGCTAACATCATAAGTTGTTCTCTACGTGAAGTCGCGTTTGGAGGCTATGTCGGATGAACTGCAAGAATGAATCCTCAGACCATACATAGCGCCTTATACATATTTCCCAATATGTAAGTTGGTCACAGATTCTTAGCTGACTAATATACAGTGAAATCTACAATGGCAGCGAGGACCGATAATTTTATCTCAAATTATGAACTACACGTCTTTTGATTTAAAACCCAGGACGGCATCCGCCTGCCAATAGACACATACTGGCACAGCACCAGTACTTTCCAACCTCGAGGTCTCGCACCACTTCTGAATTCCAGATACATCTGTTTCAGAAGTTAAGGACCACCAACAGACCCTCGGTCTGGAAAACTGCTCATGTAGCAGACCGACCATCTTGTTATGGGTTGTGGGGTGGTGGCGGTGGCGGTGGTGGTCGTGGTGGGGGTGGGATGGTTACAGTGGGAGGCGAGGTCGGCAGTCACCTCCATTTCTGTTCTAATGTTTTTATAGTAACATTTACACCCAACGTCCTTTGCTCTTTCACAGTAACTCTCTTACCCTACAGGTTTTGCCCTCTGCAGATCTCTCTAGTACAATGGAAGTCATTTCCTGATATTTTGACAGTGTTTCCCATATGTTCACTTCCTCTGCGATTCTGTGGAGAACTCTCTCATTCTTATGTCACCCAAACCTAAGAAGGGCCTTTGTTACCCCAGAACATTCGCCCATGTCAGTTCTGATCTCCCTGGAGAAACTTATGGCTGTCTATATGAAGACAGTAACTGTTCTCGAAAGAGCAGAATACTGTTGATGACCGTGCAGCTTTTCCCTGGAATAAATGATGACTAACTGAAACCCTCAGGTGCCGACAGGTGTTGTTGATATGCCTCGATGTGGACAGCTGTAAATGTGTGCCACGACCGGGACTCGAACCCGGGATCTCCTGCCTACATGGCAGACGCTCTATCCATCTGAGCCACTAAGGACACATATGAATAGCGCGACTGCAGGAACTTATCCCTTGCACGCTCCCCGTGAGACTCACATTCCCAACTGTCCACAATTCTACATATGTAATGTACCTAGGATTGCTCACAAGCAAGCGGGAGCATAATGGATCGAATTCAGTTACACACGTACATAGCAAGACAACAGATTTATGAGGCTTTGGTGCGCACATAATAAAGTCCAGAATGGGAGTGGACACAAGAGTTAGCCAGCTTAAGCACGCGGCAACCAGCCGCGCAAACAACAAGCAGACAGTAATGACACGAGTACACAAACGCAGCGCAATGGCTTAACAGCGCGAATAAATAAACCGGGCAGACCGGTACAGCAAGCACAGGAAAGATCTCAGAGCCACATGCAAGCCAACGCATTTATCCATCCCTAAGCCCGAATTCGAAAACTTATGACAAACCATAGGTTAAAACACTCTAATCCATCCTTGTCATTTACGAAACGACAGCAAGGTAAAACAACCAGAACTCTGGTAAGAATTCATCATACATGACTGAGCCGTGTGTGGCTCGTGTTCCCACCATCATGTATTTTACACCCTGTTTTTAACGTACTTCCACCTCACTACGTTAATTTAAAATACTACTGTCACTGAGATGCCGCTTTGCCTGACCATGAGGGGCGTTAGCAGCGCGTATCAATATATCCCCTCTCGTAGTATCTTTTCTCGACTGCTATTACTTCCCGCTCGTTATCTATTGTAAGTTGGTCGCAGTTCGGATAGGCAGTTCGGGCTGCGAGTTCGGGTCTGCCAGTCAGTTGGAACACGTCTGGAGCGACGTCCGGACCTGCCAGTCGGGAAGTTGCCATGCGGCACTAGTGCAGTCGGGTTGGAGCTGTGAGATCTACGTCCGCATGGCTTGCCCGACCGTTGCCGCCGCGCATCACTTGAGCCGGGCCACGGTGTCGGTGGATCGACGGTCGACCGTCCTACCGGACGACGCGTTTGGTCTCGCCGATCGTTCATGAGTCGTCTGTTTGTGTGTCCATCGATTATTGATTTGTCTTCGTGCGTGCTTAGTAACTGTTGGGAATCGTTCAGTTCTTCGTGCGAGTGTTTGTCAGGTTGTTTGTACAATTGGCGTTATTTCCTTGACAAGTTATCTTAAATGTTGTCAGCGTACTGCCTCTGAGAGGTCGGTCGTTTCATCGGGCGACGTGTAACTGGTTCTCAGAGCGCTTCTGGACCCGTTCAGTTACCATCGTGTGGAACTTGGGTCGGTCCATTCCTGGTGCAGGGATGTCGGTTAGCCAGTGGGCGTGTTTCCCATGGCGGCTGGGTCCGAGCCAGTATTGCGTGTCTGGAAGTGAGTCGGAAACGCACCAGCAATGCAGTCGCGACGGAGCAGCAGTCGCGACGGACCAGCAGGCAGTCCGTCGATTGCTGCGGACCAGGGAAGATTTCTCCGCGCGGTGCTGTCGCTGGGTCCGCTGCCGGTCCCTGCACAGTTTCGGAGCGTGTGTGGAGCTCTCCGATCGCTACGAGCTTCGCGGTTCACCTACCCAGGACGTCAAAGTTGAATGTGGTCTTAAGTACCCAAGCCTCGTCCATTCATGTTGTGGTTCGTTGCGGTGGTGTTGCGGAGGTCTTCCTGTGACCAGCACAGAGTGTTTGTACATATTTGAGTGTGGATAATTACGTCGCAAGCTGAAGATGAACAGATAGAGAAAGTGTATGAGGATATTGAAAGAGTAATGCAGTATGTAAAGGGGGACGAAAATCTAATACTCATGGGCGACTGGAATGCAGTTGTAGGGGAAGGAGTAGAAGAAAAGGTTACAGGAGAATATGGGCTTGGGACAAGGAATGAAAGAGGAGGAAGACTAATTGAGTTCTGTAACAAGTTTCAGCTAGTAATAGCGAATACCCTGATCAAGAATCACAAGAGGTGGAGGTATACTTGGAAAAGGCCGGGAGATACGGGAAGATTTCAATTAGATTACATCATGGTCTGACAGAGATTCCGAAATCAGATACCGGATTGTAAGGCGTACCCAGGAGCAGATATAGACTCAGATCGCAATATAGTAGTGATGAAGAGTAGGCTGAAGTTCAAGACATTAGTCAGGAAGAATCAATACGCAAAGAAGTGCGATACGGAAGTACTAAGGAATGACGATATACGTTTGAGGTTCTCTAACACTATAGATACAGCAATAAGGAATAGCGCAGTAGGCAATACAGTTGAAGAGGAATGGACATCTCTAAAAAGGGCCATCACAGAAGTTGGGAAGGAAAACATAGGTACAAAGAAGGTAGCTGCGAAGAAACCATGGGTAACAGAAGAAATACTGCAGTTGATTGATGAAAGGAGGAAGTACAAACACGTTCCGGGAAAATCAGGAATACAGAAATACAAGTCGCTGAGGAATGAAATAAATAGAAAGTGCAGGGAAGCTAAGACGAAATGGCTGCAGGAAAAATGTGAAGACATCGAAAAAGATATGATTGTCGGAAGGACAGACTCAGCATACAGGAAAGTCAAAACAACCTTTGGTGACATTAAAAGCAACGGTGGTAACATTAAGAGTGCAACGGGAATTCCACTGTTAAATGCAGAGGAGAGAGCAGATAGGTGGAAAGAATACATTGAAAGCTTCTATGAGGGTGAAGATTTGTCTGATGTGATAGAAGAAGAAACAGGAGTCGATTTAGAAGAGATAGGGGATCCAGTACTAGAATCGGAATTTAAAAGAGCTTTGGAGGACTTACGGTCAAATAAGGCAGAAGGGATAGATAACATTCCATCAGAATTTCTAAAATCATTGGGGTAAGTGGCAACAAAACGACTATTCACGTTGGTGTGTAGAATACATGAGTCTGGCGATATACCATCTGACTTTCGTAAAAGCATCATCCACACATTTCCGAAGACGGCAAGAGCTGACAAGTGTGAGAATTATCGCACAATCCGCTTAACAGCTCATGCATCGAAGCTGCTTACAAGAATAATATACAGAAGAATGGAAAAGAAAATTGAGAATGCGCTAGGTGACGATCAGTTTGGCTTTAGGAAAAGTAAAGGGACGAGAGAGGCAATCCCCACGTTACGGCTAACAATGGAAGCAAGGCTAAAGGCTTTCGTTGTATTTGTCGACCTGGAAAAAGCGTTCGACAATATAAAATGGTGCAAGCTGTTCGAGATTCTGAAAAAAGTAGGGGTAAGCTATAGGGAGAGACGGGTCTTATACAATATGTACAACAACCAAGAGGGAATAATAAGAGTGAAAGGATATCAATGATACGATTCGCTGATGACATTGCTATCCTGAGTGAAAGTGAAGAAGAATGAAATGATCTGCTGAACGGAATGAACAGTCTAATGAGTACACAGTATGGTTTGAGAGTAAATCGGAGAAAGACGAAGGTAATGAGAAGTAGTAGAAATGAGAACAGCGAGAAACTTAACATCACGATTGATGGTCACGAAATCAATGAAGTTAAGGAATTCAGCTACCTAGGCAGTAAAATAACCAATGACGGACGGAGCAAGGAGGACATCAAAAGCAGACTCGCTATGGCAAAAAAAAGGCATTTCTGGCCAAGAGAATTCTATTAATATCAAATACCGGCCTTAATTTGAGGAAGAAATTTCTGAGGATGTACGTCTGGAGTACAGCATTGTATGGTAGTGTATGTGGGAAAACCGGAACAGAAGAGAATCGAAGCATTTGAGATGTGGTGCTATAGACGAATGTTGAAAATTAGGTGGACTGATAAGGTAAGGAATGAGGAGGCTCTACGCAGAATCGGAGAGGAAAGGAATATGTGGAAAACACTGATAAGGAGAAGGGACAGGATGATAGGACATCTGCTAAGACATGAGGGAATGACTTCCATGGTACTAGAGGGAGCTGTAGAGGGCAAAAACTGTAGAGGAAGACAGAGATTGGAATACGTCAAGCAAATAATTGAGGACGTAGGTTGCAAGTGCTACTCTGAGATGAAGAGGTTAGCACAGGAAAGGAATTCGTGGCGGGCCATATCAAACCAGTCAGTAGACTGATGACAAAAAAAAAAATTAAGTCCGTAACATTTTTTGTTTGAGTTCTCATGTACTGATTGATGGGAAGGAAGTCGTTGTGTCGATCGGTCCGTGGCTGTCCCCTGGTTTGGTTCCGACGGATCAAGTGTAGTTCGGCTCACCACCTGTCTCGCCTAAGTGAACGAGGGCAGACCGACTTCCCTGGAGGCTTCTGAGTGCCACCGGTGTTTAATTATCTGTTTTCAGCTGCTTAAAATTTAAGGCTTAGGGTTATTTTCCTTTTTTTCTTAAAAATTTTGCAAAATTACTTCTTAAATTTATCTTTCAAGCTTAAACATTGCAGCTACTCGGCCTTTAAAAGATTATGATATTATATTTTAAAATTTTGAAACTTAATTGTAGCCTCCAGCGATTGGTATTGCACCTTGCGTATGTTTGTTCTATCTGCTTAGCCGTAAGACCTTCCACGTAGCCGTGATATGTTTTTTATTTATTTGATTTGCCTCTTTAGTTGCATTTTAATCTTGTTGATTTTTAAGATTTCTTGTTTTTAAACATTCTCGCCTCTTGCCTTTAAAAGTCTATGGTAATATATTCTAAAATTTTGAAAATTAATTGTGGCCCTCAGCGTTTGTTCTATCTACTTCGCGGTGATGATATTTTGTTTTATTGCTACCTTAATCGGATTTTTATCTTATTGACTTATTAAGATTTCTTGTTTGGAGGCCTTCAGCCGTGAAAAAGTTGTATTCGGTAAAGGTCCAGCTATGTGCCGCTTGGGTGGTAAAAATTACAATAAATTACAATTAAAAGAGGAAACCGACTCCAAACTATTTGGCCCTTTCCACAATCCTAATTACCTGTTCTGCCCAACGGGTTTAGCGAGCGTATCAATGACAGTTTTCAGTCTGGATCAATAGTAACAGTTCTTTAGTTTATGAAACAATCTTTAATTGCAAAACATGCCCTCATCTGTGTTCCCTGCCCTGACCCTCTTATGACTGCTAAAAACTTTAATTGATTCATGGGATGGCCACGCGATAATGAGGCCAATCAAGAGCGGCTATTAATTCAACAAATTAACACAATGACGACACGCAGTTCACCACAGTAGTTTAGCACATCGAGTTCAGTTTACATTAGGAACAAGACAGTTAGCTGCTACCTATGCTCACAGAGGGTACCTATGCTCACAGAGGGTATATGCAGTCTTCACGGGTTGTCAGCCGAGTAGCATCGTCGTCTCGTAGCAACGTTTCGATGGAATGCGTCTCCATCATCTTCAGGAGAAGTGTCGGGATATCGTCGGTCGCGGACTTATATCTCTTTTCCTGATCGCAGGCTCCCAGGCTGTACTGAGATGGTAGCCACTGTCGCAATCAGGAAAATCAGACAAGAACGTTCCGTACTACCAAGGGCCGCGGACGGAGCAGACAGAGACGGCCGCCGGGACTCGGACCACGCGCACGCGACCCTCCCCCCCTCCCCCCCCCCCAACATCATTGTATTCCATTGAATGTCCCAAAGAAATACAGCGCTCTGCTACTGCCGATTTTGACGGTTGCCGCAGACGGGTGTGTCTTTCATGTTCTGCACATCGTTCAAGGACAGTTCTTGTCGTCTGGCCAATATATACAGAGCCACATTCACAGGGGATTTTTTAGACGCCTGCTTTCTTCAGTTGTAAACGTCTTTAACCAGGGCCCGGATCTTTGTTGGAGAACGGAAGATAACCTTCATTTTATTTTTCTTCAGTAATCTGCCTATTTTGGACGACACATTCCCGGCGTATGGAAGGAACGCAGTTCATTTAAAGTCGTCATCAGCGTCCTCAGTGCGTTGCTTCTTGTTATGACAGTTGCGCATGGCCTTCCTTATGTGGCGTGAAGTGTAGCCATTCTCTTTAAAAACCTTCTCCAAGTGTTCTAATTCTGCGTGGAGATTTTCATCATCCGACATTACATGCTCTCGATGTATTAAGGTACTGAAAACACCGGTTGTTTGAGCTGGGTGATAGCAGCTTGACGCCTGGACATACAGATCTGTGTGAGTCGGTTTCCTGTACACAGAATGTTCTAATGACCCATCATTTTTACGGCGTACTAGCACGTCTAGAAATGGTAAAGTCCGATCTTTTTCAATCTCCATCGTGAATTTGATGTTCTCGTGCAATGAGTTTAAGTGATAAAGAAATTTCTCCAGTTCCTGTCTGCCATGAGGCCATACAACAAAAGTATCATCTACGTACCGCCAGAAGACCGTAGGCTTTAAAACAGCAGACTCAAGTGCTATCTCCTCAGAGTCCTCCATAAAGAGATTAGCTACCACAGGGGACAAAGGGCTCCCCATGGTGACGCCGTCTGTTTGTTCAAAGAATTCGTCATTGAATAAAAAGTAAGTTGAGGTGAGTATATGTTCAAACAAGGCCGTCATTTCTGCACTGAATAAGTTACCAATAAGATTTAGCGATTCCATTAAAGCCACTTTGGTAAAAATCAAAGCTGACTAATAAAATAAATACCGCGACTGCACCTGGGATCTTCAGTACTTGTGTACTCACCTGATGATGGCCGGACGTCTCTGGGCCGAAATATCGTGGCAGAATGTCGACGGGATCCGGCTGCGTACCCGGAAATTATTAGAAGAATAAAGCCATTGCTGAGCTGAAAACAGCCATTCAGAGGTCGTCGACAGCATCGGTGTTTTCGACACTTCAACAGGTCATGCAGAATTTCGAAACTCGTATGCGCCGCATCATCGCCAATGAGGGCAGGCATATCGAACATGTCATAACCTAAATCTGTAGTGACATTTACATGTTGAATAAAGTGAGTATATGCCGTAATGTGTAGCTAATTTCCAGTTTTTTCATATAGTTCAATAATTGTCACCCTGCAGTTAACGGAGACCAAGCACCTAGAAGCTTCGTCGCTCCTGGGGTTTGTAGAGGGGACTTGCTAGATACGGTTCTGATAACGAACCGATGTCCAGGAATATACCATTTGGATATAAAATATGTTTGAAGATCGGGTCTTTCTCAAATCTCCCGCTTCACAGAGCGGAGACAGCGAGCTGTGACGTGTGTTCTCTACAGGAGCCGATGGTATGGGCAGTGTCTCTTGTTCTCATTGTAAGGTTCTCTGCTAAGTGACGAAGGAAGTCCTCTTCAAAGTCGAGGGTGCGGCGCGTCTATGGAGCATCACAGTCGACCCTCCCAGTTGGCAACGTACCATATTCTCGCAGTCATTGTTGTAGGCTGGCGACAATGGTTCTGTGATGTAGTAATATTGCCCAGGAACTACGAAGGGACTGTCTACTCAGTTTTCTTACGTACCTCAAAGCGGGAGATTTTAAAGTGATCCGATCTTCAAACTTATTTTGTATCCAAATGGTGTATTCTGGAACGTGGATTCCTTATCAGAACGTAATCTACCAAGTGGCCTTTACGACGCCTAGAATCCTGTAGTAGCAATTGTGAAACACCGTGTACACAGAGAGAGTCAGGAGGAAAGATACATGCTTTCACGCGTGAAGGTATTGGTGATTGTGAACAAAAAACTTTGTATGGATGTATGTTGTACTCCGTGTGGTTTCTGAGATACAACACTATTAATCAATTTTGCACATTTCTTTTGAATAATTGGAACCCCGGCCTCTAGCAAAATTAGACTAATTAATTTCCTACAAAAAGACAATTTTCTCTTTCTATCCGGGGCTAACAGTAGTAATATTTCTGGCTTAGTCAGCCATCATATTAGGCTCAAGAAGCTGTTCCCAGAGCAGTGGAGATGCAAGACGATGACATAATTTGGTGTGAGATACCTGTGACAGATGTTAGAGCCTGTACCATTCCCGTGAGAAAGACCGCCTGCATAATGCTACTGCTCTGTGATTGGCTGCTGTGTTCGGAGCTAGGGCGCCAAAACGTTAAAGTATAGTTAATATTTTTAGTTAAACTACTCGTTGGAATGACTTCACTTTTTAATATAAACGTCTCTCAACAGCTGACTATCAATGAGTCGTTTTGGAATTATTAACAACAATTTAAATCAAATACAAAAGACTGACGATATTGCAGACGAAGCACTTCGGAAGCGTTCGGGACGCGCCTTTCCTGGTATGGCGCGCGAATGTTTCGGGCTATTCCTCACTCTGGATTAGGCAGTTGAGAACAACAGACATGTTGTCTGTTGTAGGATGTGTTTACAGTTTTTATTTAAGTTCCTGTTCGTCACTCTGGATTAGGCAGTCATGTTGCCTGTCGCAGGATGTGTTTGCCAGTATTCACTATTAATAGATTCACTCCGGTAGTCATGAAGCACAGACACGTGCCACAAACAGTGTAAAGATACGTTTCCGTAAATTTTGTGCTTTATCATGTACTTTGCTGTATCAGAAGGCGTATTAAGTACATGTAGTCTTCTCGTGTGGCTATATTAAAATACGCGAGTGGCATCCCAAAGAGGTGATACATTATTTCAGAACAGGACCTCGCTAAAAGTCAGTTTCAGCCTCAAGATACAGAACCTACGACCTGTGTGCTGTTTTCTGCGCTGGGGACATCAACTTGAAGACAGCAGGTTAGTGAACTATAACAGAACCTTCGTATTCCACACAGTGCAGTGGAAACAACTAGGTACCTCACGTGTACTGCATGCACAGAACAAATGTGCTCAGTGACACGTCGTCTGCAGTAATGCAGAGGAGGTAAACGAGGATGATCGTTATTAACACCAACAATCAATTCATTCTTCCTTTCTTGCCGTGCAGTTTGCTGGAAGACAGCGAAACAGTATCTGAAATCTTGCACGAAGCGCGTGCTCTGTAGTAGTTTTTGTAGACCAGTTTGAGGTAGTTTCCCCACTTGGTAGATCACAAGTGTCCTGTGTCAAACTGTTCGTCACGAACTCCTCTCCGCTTTTGTGGTACGCTGTAAACACTGAAAATGTACGGAATAATAAAGAAAATAAATAACAGTGTACATTAAACGTGTTCTATCTCGGAAACCATTCGGAATAGGGCATATCTCCCTCGCAAACTCTTAGTACCTTATAGACATTTGCCCATTCACTCGCGCACGCCTTGGTTATTCCCGTGTGCATTCGCACAGACGAAGGTCAATGGCTGGGTAGCCTTTAAATATATATATATATATATATATATATATATATATATATATATATATATATATATATATATATATATATATATATATATATATATGAAGACAGTAATTGTTCTCGAAAGAACGGATTACTGTTGATGACCATGCAGCTTTTCCCTGGAATAAATGATGACTAACTGAAACGTCTATGAGGTTAAATGGACACATACATTTCATATCTACAGCTACTATTGTTGATGGAACACGATACATTTGATAACTATTGCTCCAATTGAGCAAATGCATAGGCTCGATGTTTTTGTAAGTAATATTTTACATTAGTTTGAGATGTGATGCATGTAATGTCCATAAACTTAACAGTTGCAGAGAACACAAACACATATAACAAATGTGTTACATTAAATTACACACTTGTTATGTGTTTTATTCTGACAATGGCCTGATCCTGGACCGAAATCGATTGTCTCTAATAGATTACATTGACACAGCTGTGTACCGCATAATGCTGTTTTTAATCTCAAGCTCTAACTTCACAAAACCTGTGGAGAAAAAAAGTATTTTGCAAACAGTAGGTGGTAGATGAACAAGTGGATTGATAGGAATGTCAAATTGGAAGATCCTACAAGATTGACGCAATACCAGTATCCAAGAACTTTTAACATCAGATTCCGTCTTCCTAGATTTTCGACAGACATTCATATAATCGCCCAATAAATTTCACACGGAACCATCGATAAACAACTGCCTTTACGATTTACGATTGCTTTGCTATTAGAATCCAGTGCGTTACGCTGTATGGTGATTTCTATGCACATTGACAGAGTATACAGTCACCGATAATAGATCATTCTAGCACAAGCTAATGGACGGAAAATACAAATCTCTTTGATCACTGAACATAAGAGCAAAATAGCTGTACAAATAAACGGGGTTGTGCTTGGAGCTTCAACCTTCAAGCTACTACAGGAACGCCGAAAAAAAATTACTAAAAATAAATGAGGGCACCGGGACCACGTCCAATGCACAGAAAAGCAAATGCCGTCCTTGGGCACTTATTTCAAAATTCAATGCCGGCGTACTTTAATCATCTTTAAGAAACCTCGTGTACCGACAGTATAATACATGTGAAATTCTTCATCCTATAATTTATAAGCAAGTCTACTTTTGTTTAACGATACACAGAACGTCCCGTCTGCCATTATCACAACCCGAATTTAGAAATGAAATTGTTACTCTGAGCACATTGCCAGCACAAAAGGGCATGACAGCTCCATAGACACCTTGTACAGCCGTGCGGTTAAAGGCGCTTCAGTCTGGAACCGCGTGACCGCTACGGTCGCAGGTTCGAATCCTGCTTCGGGCATGGATGTGTGTGATGTCCTTAGGTTAGTTAGGTTTAAGTAGTTCTAAGTTCTAGGAGACTGATGACCACAGAAGTTAAGTCCCATGGTGCTCAGAGCCATTTGAACCATTGAACACCTTGTACACATAACAAACTAAAACGCATGGGGAAAGAACCCAAATTAAATATGAAACATAAGTGCATATCATGGCGAAACATATGAGAAAACGGTAACATCTTTACATAGAACAACATAAAAATGTGGATTTCAGAAGAGAAAACACTTCAGCACAGAGTAAGATATATTTCATGCGAAAAAACAATTACCTACAATCGGTTATCTATAGGATCACGTGTAGCGACTGCCGAAAAAACTATACAGAAAGATAGTTACAACTTTAAAAACCTCTTTCAAGGAACAGAGCTATTCACAAAATGAAACCACACTGGACGCACTTATATCAGCACACAATCAGTCTGAGATGTGTACATAACCAAGGATATCCTCCATGGAGGCAAGAAGAGGCCGCATCTAGACGTGCTGGAGGTGCTTGAAATACATTTCTTTAAAATATGTAGACAAGATTTTGAAGGAATAGAACGAGTTTTCACAGAATCTGTATTTCAGTATATACGATAACGTTCTACTCTAAACATGGGATGACTGATATCTGCCTCACCCCATCAACGTGTTGTATGGTCTTGTGACCTCCTCCTCTCTAATTGAATGTGCAAATGGCCGTGATCGCCCAGGGTTAATGATATCGATCATGCAAGGCTAATGAGATCACAAAATTAAGTTACCATTCTCCAGTTAATAACTGATTAGCAGAAGAACGTACAAGTTTCTTTTACAAATAACTTCTGTACCTCCTTCCTATCTAACTTGAAATTGTCACAATAAAAACAGTTGTTTCTATATTATGTCAGAAGTTCAATTAGACAAACGCCGTTAATTAACCTGTTGGCTATCAGAACATTTATTACGTAAATTATGTGAACAGATATGTGCTAACAGAATAGTTAACATGCGAAAAAAAACACTTTACTAAATAACAAAGCAAAATATTGACATGGTTTTCATTTACTGTAGGATATTAAACGTCATAATTTAAAACATTTAATCGTTACTTAAATGGCTTACAGGTAAGCTCTTTCTACACGTATTACAAGCAAAACGTAGTTACCCAACAGTAACATTTACCTGGACAGACAAAATTCAACTTCAGAAACAGACTATAAGATTTCACTGTTTTAAATAATTTGGAGCTCTTTGAATGAGGTAAAATGAACCGAAATGCAACGTAGTTACAACGCCGAAATACGAATTACGAATCAAATAACCTAAATTTGCATTTAACGTAGTTTACTATTACTTTCATTCCATTCAAATTATAGCAGTGTCTCTAATTCTTAAACTGAAAAAATCGGCTGATTTATTGAGGCATTATTTCTGAACAACTATGATAGTTTTCCGATATAACAAAACAGTTTTAAATTTCGGATTGTATTCTTTCTTTTGACAGACTATTAATTGATGACTGTCGGTTTTATTGGAATATGAAAAGTGCAGGATGCTATCCCAGGTAACAACGAATAGGGCTAGTGACAAGATTGAGGAGTTTACAAGACTAGCGTTATTATTCGGTTCAATGAAATTCATTAGGTATGCCTTACGAAGTTCTAAGCTAGTTTTCCAATATAACAAAACAGGTTTAAATTTCGGATTGTATTCTTTTTTTTTGACAGACTATTAATTGACGACTGTCGGTTTTATTGGAATATGAAAAGTGCAGGATGCTATCCCAGGTAACAACGAATAGGGCTAGTGACAAGATTGAGGAGTTTACAAGACTAGCGTTATTATTCGGTTCAATGAAATTCATTAGGTATGCCTTACGAAGTTCTAAGCTAATCCCTGGAGTTACACAGTTTGCCGATGCTGTTAGGACGACGGAATCGGCATCTGCGACAATGCTCCGCTAGCTCCATTCATTACGAGGTCGCTCTGATTAATTGCAAGTGATTTCCAGACAGGCTCTTAATTTATTTGGCACTTAATTTGTCTGTAAATACACTCCTGGAAATTGAAATAAGAACACCGTGAATTCATTGTCCCAGGAAGGGGAAACTTTATTGACACATTCCTGGGGTCAGATACATCACATGATCACACTGACAGAACCACAGGCACATAGAAACAAGCAACAGAGCATGCACAATGTCGGCACTAGTACAGTGTATATCCACCTTTCGCAGCAATGCAGGTTGCTATTCTCCCATGGAGACGATCGTAGAGATGCTGGATGTAGTCCTGTGGAACGGCTTGCCATGCCATTTCCACCTGGCGCCTCAGTAGGACCAGCGTTCGTGCCGGACGTGCAGACCGCGTGAGACGACGCTTCATCCAGTCCCAAACATGCTCAATGGGGGACAGATCCGGAGATCTTGCTGGCCAGGGTAGTTGACTTACACCTTCTAGAGCACGTTGGGTGGCACGGGATACATGCGGACGTGCATTGTCCTGTTGGAACAGCAAGTTCCCTTGCCGGTCTAGGAATGGTAGAACGATGGGTTCGATGACGGTTTGGATGTACCGTGCACTATTCAGTGTCCCCTCGACGATCACCAGTGGTGTACGGCCAGTGTAGGAGATCGCTCCCCACACCATGATGCCGGGTGTTGGCCCTGTGTGCCTCGGTCGTATGCAGTCCTGATTGTGGCGCTCACCTGCACGGCGCCAAACACGCATACGACCATCATTGGCACCAAGGCAGAAGCGACTCTCATCGCTGAAGGCGACACGTCTCCATGCGTCCCTCCATTCACGCCTGTCGCGACACCACTGGAGGCGGGCTGCACGATGTTGGGGCGTGAGCGGAAGACGGCTTAACGGTGTGCGGGACCGTAGCCCAGCTTCATGGAGACGGTTGCGAATGGTCCTCGCCGATACCCCAGGAGCAACAGTGACCCTAATTTGCTGGGAAGTGGCGGTGCGGTCCCCTACGGCACTGCGTAGGATCCTACGGTCTTGGCGTGCATCCGTGCGTCGCTGCGGTCCGGTCCCAGGTCGACGGGCACGTGCACCTTCCGCCGACCACTGGCGACAACATCGATGTACTGTGGAGACCTCACGCCCCACGTGTTGAGCAATTCGGCGGTACGTCCACCCGGCCTCCCGCGTGCCCACTATACGCCCTCGCTCAATGTCCGTCAACTACACATACGGTTCACGTCCACGCTGTCGCGGCATGCTACCAGTGTTAAAGACTGCGATGGAGCTCCGTATGCCACGGCAAACTGGCTGACACTGACGGCGGCGGTGCACAAATGCTGCGCAGCTAGCGCCATTCGACGGCCAACACCGCGGTTCCTGGTGTGTCCGCTGTGCCGTGCGTGTGATCTTTGCTTGTACAGCCCTCTCGCAGTGTCCGGAGCAAGTATGGTGGGTCTGACACACCGGTGTCAATGTGTTCTTTTTTCCATTTCCAGGAGTGTATACGTCGCTCCCGCTGTGTGTAGCAAAATATGACTTGGCCTCGCACTGACCAACTTCACATACTGCACGAATACACATATCCATTCTATGTATTGGCTGGTACTGAAATGCCGAAAACGCGCACACTGACGCAACAAAGGACCGCCCTCATGCATTGCTATGGTTACAGTTTACTATCGGAGAAAAACAACCATTTCCCCTAACATTTCTCTGTTGAGGTGAATCATTGTAATAATTTTTATAAATTGACAAAGGTTGTTGCACTGAAGAGCGGAAGTAACTGGTACACCTAATATCGTGTTGCGCCCCCGCGAGCACGCGAAAATGCCGCAACAAGACGTGGCATGGACTCAACTAATGTCTGAAATAGTGCTGGAGGGAACTGACAACATGAATCTTGAAGGGCTGTCCATAAATTGGTAAGAGTGCGAGGGGGTGGAGATCTCTTCTGAACAGCACGTTTCAAGGCATGTCAGATATGCTCAAGAATGTTCATGTCTGGGGAGTTTGGTGGCCAGTGGAAGTGTCTAAATTCAAAAGTGTCTTCCTGGAGCCACTCTTTAACATTCTGGACATGTGGGTATCGCACTGTCCTGCTAGAATTTTCCAAGTTCGTCGGAATGCAGAATAGGCACGAATGGATGCAGATGATCAGAAGGGATGTTTTACGTACGTGTCACCTATCAGAGTCGTATCTAGACGCATCAGAGGTCCCATGTCATTCCAGCTGCACACGCGCCACACATTAAGGAGCCTCCCGCAGCTTGAACAGTCCCCTGCTGACTTGCAGGGTCCATGGATTCATGAGGTTGTCACCATGCCGGAACACGTCCATACACTCTTTACCACTTGAAAAGAGACTCGTCGGACCAGGCAACAAATTTCCAATCAACAACAGTCGTGTAGGGTATACGAGTGAGCCTTCCGCTCCGAAAGCCCATACTGATGATATTTCGTTGAATGGTTCGCACACTGACACTTGCTGATGGCCCAGCACTGAAACCTGCAGCAATTTGCGGAAGTTTTGCATTTCTGTCACGTTGGTACGATAATCTTCAGTCGTCGTTGGTTCCGATTTTACAGGATCTTTTTCTGACTGTAGCGATAACGGAGGTTTGATATTACTCTAGAGTCCTGGCATTCATGGTTTACTCGTGAAGTGGTCGTACGAGAAAATCTTCACTTCATCGCTACCTCGGAGATGCTGTGTCCCATCGCTCGTGCGCCGCTATAACACCACTTTCAAACTCACTTAAATCTTAGTAACAGTTCATTCTAGCAGCAGTAACGGATCTAACAACTGTACCAAACACGTTGAAACATCCCCTTTGAATAAATTAATGAATTACTGTGCTGGTAAACCTCTTACGGCATTTGATTTTCAAACAGCGGAGCAAAATTGAACGTACTCAAAAATTACTCTCGTTACTTATTCTGATCAACACTAAACTGACACACAATATTTTTAGCGCAACGCAATCTGACTTTCAAAAATCCCTACAAAAGAATGGCCCTGACTAAGAATAACCTACACCTTTCATGAATCACTTATCTCACAAAAATCCGCGTTACTCGAACTACTGCAATACAGCGAGCGCTGATACTGCCAGCTAAATAAGATTCCAACTACTGAAGGCACTAACTACTGATAGGCATAGTCAGCAAATGAAAGATTTTGATAGAGAACAAACAATGTATTTACCTTAATAATGTTCAAAAGTCATAATATATATATTAGTTCATCATATCCAGTATTAAAAATTTACTTTTTCTGGCGGAGACACGTCCAGATCGTCCGCTCTTAAAATTCTGCCATCTCTCTCCCCACATCCACCACTGCTGGCGGCTCACCTCCAACTGCGCAATGTTACGCGCTGTTCACATCCAACTGCCCAACACTACAATAGCGACTATTCCAACAATGCAAACCAGCCACAGGCTACACACAGCACAGTCAGTGATTTTCATACAAAGCGATACGTGACGTTACCAACATAAAAACCTAAACAGCCTACTTACAACTTGTCTTAGATAGGCGTTGCCGACCGTAGCGCCGTATTCTGCCTGTTTACATATCTCTGTATTTGAATACCTATGCCTAAACCAGTTTATTTGGCGCTTTAGTGTAAATACCCTTTCACATAACGCGTATCAAATAAGAAACATTTTATTTACTCACAGGTGAAATTTCGAAGTTACAGAAAATATAATATTTTTACTTGCACAGAATATGATAATAGTTCCTTCCTAAGACGGGGAGCTTGGTAAAACTGGCCAAAAGTCTTGACACACAAATCCCGAAGGAAAGCTTTAATAGCCTTCCATATTGGAATTTTGAGCTCAGTTTCCGTACTTGCACAAAATAATAATGAATTAAGGATTGGTCCGCCTTTTTGTAAGTACATGCATTGTTTGATCCGCAAGCTTGTTTCACCATAGCTCTAGCATCCTCACTGAATGTTTTCTATTACTTTTCTGAAATACATTCATACAGATTGTGTTTGGATTAGGAAATATGGTACATCGGATTTTGTGGTTATTTCGATTATACGAGGGTAGGAAGTTTCATAGTGCAACTATTTATTTACGGCTCGTACAAAATAGATACGTGTTTCAAAATTTTACTGACCTTCAAAGTAGTCACCAGCATTGTGTATAACCCGTTTCTAACGATGTGGATGTCGTAGGACACTCTTAGCAGTGCCAGTTGTGTTGGCAGTTCTAGCGACGCGGTCAATTGCTCGACGAATTTGTAGCAGCTCTGAAGCGAAGGCCGTGAAGTGTTTCCTTCAGTTTAGAAATCGAGTTGAACTCACGAGGGCTTAAGTCAAGGGAGTGCATTAGGTGGTTTAGCACTTAGCAGCCCCATCAGTCAAGCAAATCAGTAACAGCTTGCACTGTACGTGCTTGAGCATTGTCCTGCAAAATAATGGTCAGGTCCTGCAGAAAGTGTCATCACTTCTGTCTCTATGCTGTCCATTTTTGGAACACAACCTACGACCTATTTTCTCATAAGTCCCACCTTGAGAAAGATGTTGCCACATCTGTATTATAGTGATAAGTCTTGAGATTGGCTGGCTCCAGCGTGCTGACTATAAACAGCTCAGCCACACTCGACGATCAAAATACTGTAGATCGTGATCTATTGGGACAACATCCATTTGATCTTAAGCAAGCTTGTACGTTTAAAACTTTTTAAATTTTTTCTGCAAGAATTAAAATTTTAAGAATATGTAATTTCAATCTTTACTTTGCTTGGACTTGTCCATCAAAATATTAACTTATTATGAAGGTGGCTTTTGTTATATGAGGACGCTGAAGTAAACTGTCAGTCATGTGACAATATCTGAAACACATTTTTTGTACTTCAATTTTCAGACCTGCCGTAGGTCTTGCTAACTGATCATCTCCGCTTCACAGTAATTCAGTTTTCTTCACTTCGTGTTGTTTTATTTTTATTCTTATTTTCCTTACTGCCACTATATGTATTTTTTGTAACTTTACGATTATCTTTTTGCTGTTGTACCCTTTTCCCTTCCTTTTTTTAATAATTTTTGAATCAGAGGATGACTTGAACACGGATAGATGCCGGATATCCAGTAAAGTTTAAAAGTGACCGGGACTTCAGTTTTAATTTCCATAGGTAAGAACCTACAACAGAGATCTGCAAAACTCGCCTGCAAATTTACTTCAAAGGGAAGAACAAATGTACATAGTCATGACTTTGCTCGTCTCAGCTACACATTTTATTTTCCTCTGTTAAGTGACCGTACGTAAAACTCCATGCAGCGTCTGTCCGACGTTACCGGGCTGAAAGACCTTCGGTGAAAAAGCAGAGAAAAGACGTGTCTTTATGCGTGTAATAAGCAGCGAGACGAAAACCTCCCTCGTATGCGGATCGCAACTGCAGCTTTTTGTCCGAGCAGTATGAGACATGACGCTGTTTGCCTCCCCCTCTCTCTTTCTTCTTCTTATTGGGCTCCCTCCCTCCTACCCTCCAGCACAGGACGCTCACGGCCATTCTCTCAGACGAGTTCCACCTACCGCCGTCTTTCTTGCCCTCTGCCGTTTCTCGCAGCCACGCACAGCCAGTGGAGTAATAATACAGCTTTGCGCGGACACCGCATCGGACGGCATTCCGCGTGGTTTCCTTGTTCTGCGCACCACGAACGTCGGGAGAGGAAAACCATCTCAGCAGATTGCTGTGTCGCGTTTCTGGGAGATTTCTAGGGTTGAAATTACACGATCTTGTGAAGGTCTTTTAATTACCGTCTGACGCCCTTCGACATGTACAAGCACATTAACAACTCTGTCGTTGTTGCAGTCTTGAGTCGAAGGGTGGTCTACGAGGTGCGTCAATAAAGTAATGACACTGATGTGAAAAAAAAGTTGATTACCATTTTAGTCAGGTTTAGTGTTCTCTCCTTCGAAGTAGTTCCCTTCTGATTGCACACACTTTTTCCAGCGCTTCTGCCATTGATGGCAACATTTCTGGAACTCATCTTCTGTAATATCCTCCAAGACCCTCGTCATAACTTTTTGGTCATCTTGTGTTGTTTGAAAATGGTGTCCCTTGACCGCTGTTTTGACTCTTGGATATAGAGAAAAGTCGCACGGAGCGATATCTGGTGAATAGGGTGGCTGTGGTAGTACTGAAATTTGTTTTGATGTTGAAAAGTGCTGTACTGACAGAGCAGTATGGGATGGCACATTATCGTGATGCAGAACCCAATTATCAGCAATGTTGTCACGGACACGAAGAACTCTTTTACGAAGTCTTTCTAAAATTTCTTTGTAATAATATTGGTTAACTGTTTGTCCAGGAGGCACCCACTCTTTATGAACAATTCCCTTGGAATCGAAGAAGCACACAAACATGCATTTCACTTTTGACTTTGACATTAGAGCATTTTTTGGTCTGGGTGATTCCTTTGAGCACCATTGCGAATTTTGGCGTTTTGTCTCTGGATTTCACTGAAAAAACCAACTTTCACCACTAGTGATAATATGGCTCAACAATTCTGGATTGATTTCCGTTTGCTCTAACAGATCGGCTGCCACATTTTTCCGTGTTTCTCGCTGCTGTGGTGTGAGATTTTTGGGGACAATTTTTGCAGAAATCATTCTCATACCAAGATCTTCAGGTATTATTAGACGAACCGTTTCTCCATTGATGTTCAGTTCTTCTGCAGTCAGTTTCACTGATAATCTTCCATCAGATTGTACGAGTTCACGCACCCTAGCCAAGTTGACATCCGTCCATGAGCTTGATGGTCGTCCACTGCGGTCTTCATCTTCAACATTCGTTCTGCCTTCATTTTATGCCAACGAAAAACTTGAGCTCTTGACAAAAACTCCTCTCCAAAAGCTTTCTGAGGCTTACCATAAGTTGTCGTCGCGTTTTCACCCAATTTAACGTAAAAAGAAAAGGCATACCGTTGCGCAATATTATGCGGTTCCATTTCCATGACGAGAGACACAAACACGTGTTAACTTATTACAGCACAACTTACGAGTGAGCAGTTGGATCGATGTGCCGCTTGGACCAAAAGCAGCTTATACACCGAGGTCAAAGATATTGTGACAATGCAAGCCTGCAGGGTTGCCACATCTTGCAAAGACAATCAGTCTCGTTCCTTTATTGTCGCAATTCATATTCTGTGGAGGCGTTTTCATCTCTGCATGACTACTGCACTCTATGTCGGCTATTTTCGGTTGTGAAATTAAAACTATTGTGAATATCCGATGAAACTTCGCACGGATGTGTTGCGCATTGTATGAGGGAGGATCGGAAAGTAACGCACAGTTTTTTTTTTTTTTTCTCCTCTCGTATTACAGCTGGAATGTTTAAATTTCACAACGATATAGTTTGCAGTTTGCGCTGCAGAGGGTGCTTTGTTTTCATGTGCAGCTCTAGCGAGAGAAGCCTGAACTACGATACAAAGATGGCGTGCATATTACTGTCGTCAACTTCTGAACAGGAGCTGAGTTTAGCTCGGTATTCGTGGGCCAAAAGACACGCTTGGACACGCGTGGTGCTTATGGGGACGATTGTATCGACTGTATCAACGTTTCAAGGCGGTTGCATTCGCCCAAGATGGCCGTGTGAATGTTTGCGATTCGCCACGCTCCGAGGGGTCGGTAACGGCTGCAGCCCTGCAGAATGTCAGAGCCATTGAGCAACAAGTCTGAACGACCGGCGTATGCACTGCGAATCTTAACCGAAGCAGTTCAGTATTTTCTACGGTGCGGTGTACGATACTCTTCATGACACGTTGAAAGTTACTAAAGTTTGTGCTCTCTGGGTGCCTAAGAACCAGACAGACAACCACAAGGGCCAGTGAATGATGACAAACTTGGATCACTCAACACGCTACAGGAGGGTGTGACAGGAATCGTCACTGGTGATGAGTCGTCGGTTTACCACAACAGTCCCAAAACCAAGCAGGCCTTTATGGAGTGGAAACAAGCTGGTTCCCCAGAGTGAAAAATATTCAGAGTGCCTCAGTATGCTAGGCAAGTGCGTGTGACAGTATTCTGGGATGTGCATGGTGAGCTATTGGCGGAATTTGCTGAACACAGAACCATTGTGAATGCTGCAACCTACATTACAACTTGGGTTAACATTGGTAATGCCTTTATCGACAAAACGTCACAGCATTAATGCTGAGGCTGTCAGACTTGTTCAATGGCAGTGCTCGCCTCCAAGCGAAAAATGGCGAAATTTAGGTGCGATGTGCTCCAACATACAGTCTGGATCTTGCACCATCGGGATTTCATCTGTTAGGACCCATGAGGAAATTCCTGGCTGGTCAACGCTTTGGGACAGATGCGGAAGTGAAATCAGCAGTCCGCAGATGGCTGTACTCCAACCCAATGGACTTCTAAGGAGAGTTCATATTGAAACTGGTACCACGATGAGAGGAATGTTTCCAAAACAATGGTATCTATATAGAAAATTAGCTAAAAGAAATCATTTGTGATTTTTTGTTACTTGTTAAACGTTTTAGTAATAAAATTACTGTGCGTAATTTTCCGATCTTCCCTCTACATCTAGTGTACCCATCGATTACCTCACATCGTACTTTTCAGTTCAGCTCTGAGCGCATTCTGAGCACCTAAAGAAGCCTAAAGGAATAAGAGTTTAAGGCCAAATGTGAGGTGATCGCTTCATTTGATTTCTTCGTACTGAGGGATTCCGTATAATTTCAAGCAGCCCACGTAACATAACTGTCATGCATGACACCAAAGTGCAGCTGTGCTGCAGGAACTTTGAAGTAGGACGTACAGACGTTCATGACGCAGGCGCTCAGGGAAGGAAGCGTCTGTCAAACGATGATGTTGTTCAGTTAGCGGATCAGGCCATTTTAGTGAATCATCTACGAAGGGAATTCAGAAGAAACGAAGAGGAATGCTGTCATCACATATTGCCCTCCTTCATGAAAATTCTCTGCCGCACACCGCAGCGTGCGGGAGTTTGGTCGATGTGGATGTGGATGTGTGTTATTAACAGACTACATACGTAGGTTGGTACTTAAATAGTGGCAACACTCCTGTGGAGACACTATGCAATGGAATCTATTATTGTCGCTGGTAGCACACGTTGCTGACATACCTATTGTAGTGGACTGTTAAGGCAGCCAGTCCACAGTGAAGTAGCCGAAAGGGCACGCGTCAACTCACGCCGTCTGGCGTTAAGTCTGGAACATGATTCGTAATGAATGTGATAAAGAAAAGAACGTAGCTACTAGAACACTTAACTTTTATATCGTCCTTTGGTATACAGCATTCTTGATGATACAAGTGAGACTCTATCTTGAGGTACATGCAACGTTACAAATGGTTAATGGCGCCTTGCTAGGTCGTAGCCATTAACTTAGCTGAAGGCTATTCTAACTGTCTCTCGGCAAATGAGAGAAGGGCTTCGTCAGTGTAGTCGCTAGCAACGTCGTCGTACAACTGGGGCGAGTGCTAGTACGTCTCTCGAGACCTGTCGTGTGGTGGCGCTCGGTCTGCGATCACTGCCAGTGGCGACACGCGGGTCCGACATGTACTAATGGACCGCGGCCGATTTAAGCTACCACCTAGCAAGTGTGGTGTCTGGCGGTTGACACCACACCTATCTTACCTCCGAGCAAGTGGACTCGCCAGTCCCACGTCACCGGCGTGTGCACAGTCGAGGGGGACACAGTCACTTGTGAGAGAGCGGTCTAACGTAACGGTGTCACTATGTTTTCGAAACAGGAACAATGGAGTTGGATCAAGATTGAATGTGCCAGAGGTCGTACAGCACGACAGTGTCATAAAGGTCTTCAACAGGGGTGCGGGGAATCGGCACTGCCGTACAAAAGAGTGGCACGTTGGCTAAAAGCCCTCATCGAAGGTCGGCAAACTGTGGCAGACATGCATCGGGCAGGTCGTCCTAGCGTATCTGAAGAAGAAGTGCATGCTGTTGCCGCGATACGGGACGATGATCGACGCCATACGATTCGTGAACTCACCCACGAAACCGAATTAGCGCATACGACTCTGCTTCGCATCCTGAAGGAACGCCTGGGCATGCGAAAAATTGCACCACGATGGGTTACACACGACTTGACGGAAATGGAGAAATGGATGCGTTACGACGCTGCTCAGACGCTCTTCGAGCGCTATGAGCGCGAAGGAGAGGCTTTTTTACGTCTTATCGTAACACTGGATGACACATGGGCCACATCGTACGTGCAAAAACTGAAACGCCAATACAACGAATGGCCGCGAAAGTCGAAAGTGCCTCAGAGCCACAGTATGCTGGAAGTTATGGTGATTCTCGTGTACTACTGTAATGGTGTTATCCAAACGCATTACGTTCCTCCACGGCAGACCGTCAATGCACAGTATTACTGTTCGTTTTTGGAGCATCACCTGAGACCAGCTTTGCGAAAGAAGCGGTGACACTTTCTGCGCAACCCACCCATCATTTTGCACGACGATGCGCGGGCGCATACAGCGCAAGCTGTGGCTGCTCTGTTCGATGGGACTGGGAAGTACTGTACCATCCACCATACTCTCCGGACTGAAGTCCTTGTGACTTCGACTTGATTCGGAAGATGAAGGATCCACTTCGTGGCATTCGCTTCAGAACTGTTCCAGAGATTCGACATGCAGTAGACCGCTCCATTCGCACCATCAACAGAACAGGCTCTGCTAACCGTACACTACGCCTTTCACATCGCCGGTGACTACTTTGAAGGACAGTAACAGGAGAAAGCACGTAACTCTTTTGTATCGGTTGTGAATAAATAGTGGCCGCTATTTAATTTCTAACCCTCGTATCTGACCCGTAGAAGCCGTCTAACTCCCGACTAGATGAAATCTTTTTAGATCTTGATTCAGCGCCAATGTCTATTAAATCATTATTTTGACAACCTGGAGCCATAATCGAACTTCTTATTACACTTTCGCTATACATGAAACAATATATTAGTAAATATCATGCGTCTTCGTTAGGCTGCCTTCCTGTTCACACTATGACATCCAAAAAATTAAACAAAATGCTTTTTGCACAACAGATTCAATGTATCTAATGACATTACTGTTGCATACTATGTTAGAATCGGTGACAACTAAGTAAGCTTGTTCTATATATGAAGCTAATAAGTGATTTTCCTATTAATGAAATGGCTTTATTTTTGAAATTCGAAAATAAAATAACACAAAATCTCTACCGGTCTCAAGTTGCAATAGAGACATTCCTGCGTCGTTTCCGACGGGGAGTGTGTGATCACCCAGAATACAGCTCGGGCTTGTCACTCTCTGATTTCCCTCTCTTTCGTCACATAAACCGATGGCAGCTTTGGCAGAGACAGCGACCTACAGGCCAGTGTAGCCAATTGGCGGATATCACAGGTTGTTTGTTGCCTTCTATGACGACGGTACTGGGAAGCTGGTACTACAATACAAGTGTCTAAAATACCTTCCGCTCCATTAGACCGTCAGGTGCAGGAACCGTATATAGAATATTTGAATTAAAAAAGTCGTGGTTGCACATTCTTCTTTTATTGTTTTATTAACGCTCAGAGCCGTTTTAAGGTTTTTAAAATGGCTGTAAAAATAAAATTTTAAGAAAATTGTAAGAGGTGACCCACGAAGGCGAAACACGTAGTTAATAAGAGAAAAAATTGCAATTGTCTGAGTCGGAATATTGGCTATGTAGAGAAGTAGCTGGAGGTCGTAGCTAAATGTTGCAAAAAAACATTTTTGATTTCCACTGCGTGGCTGATCGGACCATGAATAACAAAATTCTTCGTATATCTGTCTCAGCCTGAGTGCTTTATTCACACTTTCATTTCCCTCTACGATTTTTACGACAGACTTTCCTCCAATGCGAAACTGACGTTTCCTTCATGCCTCGCGATGTGTCCTGTCATCCTGCCTCCTCTTCCAGTCCAGTTGTGCAATAAATCTCTTTTTTGCCAGTTGCAATTGAGTACCTCCTTATTAGTTATTCGATCCACCGGTCTGATTTCCAGCATCCGTCTATAACAAGAAATTTCAAGAGATTTTGTTCTCTTCTCGTCTGAACTGCTTATCGTCCGTGGTTCACTTCCAAACAAGGCACCACTCCAGAGAAATACCGCCAGATAAGATTTTATGATACAAGTTCGCAGCTTTTGTCTCTGGGGATGAGAGTCGCGGGTTCGACTCCTGGAGATTTTCTCTGCTGTAGGACTGGGTATTTGTGTTGCCCTCATCGCTTCATCTCATCAACATCGACGCGAAAATCGACGAAGTCACGTCATATAGAATGAATTACAGTAGGGGGCCGAACAACGCCCAGGCGGAGTCTCCTGTCCAATAATGTCATAATATCATTTCATTTTATTTCCTAACACCTGAATTTAGGAGATGTTAATACATTCGTCTTTACCATGGAGCCCACCATCCATCATTTGCCCACATTTGTTTGAAACTACAACGTATGTTCCCTGAGGCCAGCAGCTTCCAGTTTTCCATTCTTCTATGAAAAAAAACATGTTAGTAATTTACAGCCATGGCCTATTAAACTGATTGTTTCCTAATATTCGCACCTGTCGGCACCTGCCTTCTTTCTAATAGGATGAATTACGTTCTTCTTGACATCTGAAGGTATTTCTCCTGTTTTAGATGTCTTTCAAACCAGCTGGAATAGTTTTGTCAAGGTTAGCTCTTCCAAGGATCTCAGTAATTTGAGATCATGCCGTTTCCTCCAGGAGAAATTTTCCCACATAGGTCTTTCAGTCCTCTGTCAGATTATTCTTGCAGTATCATATCTTGCATTGACAAACCCGTATGCAACCAGTAAAATAAACAGGGTAGAAACATTAAAGATCATTGTGCAAGTTTTCCAGTGACTTAGCTGCATTGGAGCCGACACGATTCTGTCCTCTTAGATAATTCCCCAAAATCGTACACGGGAAAGTCCTGAATTACACGTGGAAATCAGAGCTTGGAGAGAACTCCCAGCCCCAGCTGAGGAGCTAAGAAAGTAAGGAAAGAAGGATGATTAGGGTGTAACTTCCGGTCGACAGCGATGTCATTAGAGACAGAGCACAAGCTAGGATTAGCTTGAGACGAGGAAATAAATCGGCCGTGCTCATTCAAAGGAACCACACCGGCGATTGCCTGTGGAGATTTAGGGAAATCAAGTAAACCTAAATCTGGATGGACGCAGATTTGAACCATCGTCCTCTAGAACGCTGTCTACTGCGCCACCTCACTTGATAGCTGTGGAGAGATACAGCTGTTTGCGTCGTACAACATACGTCTTGGTTGACTTTGCCACAAATTATGCTATAATTCTCCTCTATTTTGATGAATAAAAGATCGAATGCGACCCTTCGACATATTCCTAGACAAGTGGTTCAGAAGAAATGTCCTTTGTTCGTCTTAGCCTAAGGTTTCTAACTTTCTAAAACTTGGTTGAGATGTAACGGAAATGTTCATGTACTATATGAAATTCTTTGAAATAGTCCGTCTCTTTCACATCGATCTTTATCAGCTTTCTTCGTATGATTCAAATTTTCGTATACGCTTTCTGTGTAAGAAATTATCCCCAGCATTACTAACATTTATGAGAAGTCTGAGCCACCGTTTATTCGCAGTGACATAATAGGTTTTGTGGAGCCTAACGTCTATGAACTAATCCCGCCAAGTCGGATATGTGAGCACTGCTGAACCTTCTTATCGGCAATTCCTTTGGAAAGCACTCTGAAGTAACCGAAGTTTCGCAGTCGACGTACAAGGTCGAAATACCTCGATTTACGTAACCTGTTCCACCCAGACAATGTTCTAATCAATATTAATTGATACGCATTGATATCATCTCGTGGTCGTGCGGTAGCGTTCTCGCTTCCCACGGCCGGGTTCCCGGGTTCGATTCCCGGCGGGGTGAGGGATTTTCTCTGACTCGTGATGGCTGGGTGTTGTGTGCTGTCCTTAGGTTAGTTAGGTTTAAGTAGTTCTAAGTTCTAGGGGACTGATGACCATAGATGTTAAGTCCCATAGTGCTCAGAGCCATTTGAACCATTTTTTTTCGCATTGATACCTGACGAGATGCAATATCGGCATATAAGACGTAGGGCTTGTTTGGGGCCACAGAAATGACGTCACTGCAATATTGTAACACACTGTCAATAAAAGAAAGCACCTGAGACGAGCGTGTACCATGGGGCAGTTAGGGCGGTTGCTGGCAATGTGCTCCTGATGATTCCATTCTATTAAGCAATGTGATGGTTACCTGAGATGCGGAGATATGCATTTTATCGTATTATGTTGAATGCTAATAAACAAACATCACGCAAAGGTTTTGTTTGTAAGGAATAGATTTAAAATCGGCAGAAACCTTGTACTTAGTCGTGAACCTGCAGTCTCGGACAAATCAACGACCTCCAGGTAACTGTAAATAATATACAGGCGTTGTGGATTCCAGAATCCGCTGATCGGAGCATATTTTGCATTGACAAAACAAGAAAGTATAGGGCTTTCTCAGCGTGGCGCCAGGAAAATTGGAGACTGAAAGTTTGATTTGTGACTGGTTAGAAGCCTTGCTGCAGTAAACAACTACGAGACAGAAAGCGTTGACTATTAGGCTTATGGTGGTTCCGAGACAGGTGGATAAGATTCTAGTCGGATTACGTACTGCCTGAAGAGAGACTGGTTGTTCCACAATCTTGGCTGTAATCGTGGGTGGGCTTGCTGTCTTGTTAGGTAAGATGATGTGATGTTATACACAATTTATCGATTCCAAAAACACCTGTCATGACCTCTTGTTCCTTTCCTTTGTCTTGGTAAACCGTGTTGGTAATGTGATCCACCCGCTTCTGGGGCCCTATTCTGTATCGTTCATACCGATCGGTGTAGTAGATTAGTCTCGGTAGTGATGTCATTTTCGGTTCTTTATCCAAAAATCTTATTCAGTTAGCTTCTGAGTCCTGTTACCGAACGGTACCCCTCACCGATTTTACGGCAAATATACCGAGAGGTTTTGGATTTCGGTGTGGTCCTGTCGATCGGTGAGCTGTGGTTTATTTACACCTATAATTTGCTATTTTAAACATATTTAGCGGCTTTAGCTTTAGATTTAGTGATTGTGTTACTAAAGAATCACCAGGGGACGCATCCAGTTGTAAAGTGAGTTCATAATAAACTATTTTCCTTTGTTAGAAATACAGTGAGGTAAGGTTATTACTGTGAATGATTACATATAAAAAAGTTTTCGGTCAATATTCTCTCAAAATACGTGTTATTTTTATGCAAATAAGAGGTTAAAGATCATTAAATATGAAGACATCCGCTCTACTTATTACAAGAGTGTGAACTGACGCTACTAGTGACTTTGTGTACTTTTTCCCACAAATGGTTTAGTTAGTAACTATCGAACCGTGTTTACAACTTTCAAGTAACAATGAAAGCAATTATGTGAAGCCTGATATTGGAAACCTCCCAAACTATCACGCATTAATTATTTACGCAGCACCGTTTGGCAACGAAGTCAGCCTACGTTCCTCTACGGAATAGTATAAGAATTGAGCAGCTGCTGTCTGTAGTTTGGCGTGGCCTTGTGGTTAGCGCGTGGGGATGCGATCCGAAAGGACACGGGTACGCGCACGGATGGATGCAAACACTTTTTTTTCCTCTTCATGTATGCAGCACGTTCTGAGACATTGTTATTCGTGTAAGTTAAGATTTTTCTGCAATATTCATTATTACTTACATGTCAGAGCGCACTTCCTTAGTAATGATTTCGGGATTTCTGTGTGCTTAAAAAAACGAAATATGAAATTGCTGGAGATGAAATTAATGTGAGTAAAACAACCGACAGTGACCTTTATATTTTTATTGTCAGAAATAATTCTGCATTTTTTCCGAATATGTAGCGATTTGCGAGTACGCGGTTAGACAGGAATCTAAGAGCACAACTTAAATTACTGGGAATACATTCTAGCAGCAGTCATCTTCATAATCTTGCTTGTCACAAGTATTTATCTGCGATCGAATCCTCAACAGCAGTAGACAGAGATGAAAGATCTCTGGCGTAATACTTTTACACTGTAGCACCATATACGATACATTTTCATTCATGAGATGTATGTTATAAACTTCGACGAACTGCTGGAACTCTAGAAAATGCGTTTTTTCAATCTTGTTTGTAAGACCCAAATCGTTGTCGTATCATATAGGGAAGTGGGCTACTTAATCATTTGAATGTCTAGGAGCGAGTTATAACCACATTTCGTTTATGTGCTTATTCTTTAAAACTCTCAGAATCAATTTTTCGGGCGTTTTTATAGATGTATTAGTACAATACAGTACTACACACTATTTCTAACCCATTTTCCGAAACGTAAAATCCAAAACACGATGTCAGTGCGAATGAGAATAAAATGACATAATGCGACGTTTACGACAATCTGCAGAATACAGTCAAATACGCTAGCTTTATTATGCATGCATGGAAACTGTAAAAAATCTCTATGCATTTCAGCTGAGAATCATGGAAATGGACATACTGCGCCTGATACTGTTAAGGAGGAGGCAAGAGCGATGAAGGTGGGCACGTCAGCTTGATGGAATGCGGCGTCATGCTTTATGGCAACGTAAACGCAATTTTCGGTATTTGGAAGAATAGCGCGCCTGTGTCCTCCGCTAGCCGCTTTGTGTTCGTGGCGCTGTGAGCGCTACAGTGCGCACGCGCGGATCTGCGGCCGCTTGCTTTTGATTGGCTTGCGCGACGCGAACCGACAACAGCGCTCCGGTTCTCTAGACCCGAACGGTATCGCTTCCGAAATGCATACTGAATAACGATGGGACTCTAATTCGAGTAGTAGATCGTTCGGTGCTCTAGAGTACCGAAACGATCGGCACAATGGCGGAAAGATACACAATAGGTATCCTGGACGCTGTCTCTGTGTACAAAACAGTCTGTTGGCTATACAATGTCCAGTTTGGTGTGCTAAGCATCCATCGAGAGGGGCATCCTTTCAGGGACAGCTTTACCTGAGTGGTAAATCCAGATAAGGAAGTAGTCATTCAAATGCGAATCATCGACCACTTCCCACTGAACAGCACCGCCGAGAACAGCAGAGGGAGAGGTCTATGGCGGAGAATTATCTCATTACAGTGCTAAATTGTGTATTGCTGCATGAAATAAGAAAGCACAACTCTTCTGACGCAACGAGGCCTTCAGCAACTTCAACTACTGGGGCAGGTTGATGTAGACAAATGTAAAACATTATATGTATTAAAATTTCCTGCAAAGAAAAGTGGTTGGGGAAGTTGTGAAACGAGGTCATAAACGCTCCTCTATCCAAGACTTCGTTGGATGGCAGATAAACATTACAAAGAGTAATTTTGTAGAGAACGTGCACTCTTATAGCAAATGCTTGAATAACTGTTCTGAGAGAGGTATAAGTGGAGTGGTAAGAGTCATCCCCAAAGATGGCCACTCTGGTCACTCCAACCTTAGCCGTGTTCGCACTGAGTTCAAGGATTCGGTGTTGACTGTTGCATGGGGGCTTAATTAAAATAAAAAAGAATGCAAATAATTTTAATTTTTTTGCTTTAGTAGCTGTCTGTTCGGTTACGAAGTCTCGTAACAGTTGGCCCTGACTAGTATTATTACGCTATCTGACTGCATAGAACAATAACAAAGAATGAAATGGAAATTTTCATTAACACAATTAATTAATTAAGTCCCCAGCAACTATAAAACCTACGAAACCAAAGCACAAGTGTAACTGTTCTGCGTGTGGAAGTATGACTCAACGTACGCATCTGGCACGGTTCTTCTTCAATAACACAAGAAATTTTAAATATCATTTATACTGAATTAATTAAAGAAAATAAAAATACCATAATTACTCAAGAAAACCAGAATTACACTCTAATACAAGAACACAAGCCAGATGCTTTGTTGACTGAACCTGTAATGACGCATTATTTAAAACATGGAAATAATGAAAAATAAATCAAGTTTCGTTACCTTCATATATTGACCAAAATCACTCTAATCATTACAATATATCTCCACACCGACTCGCTATTACCACATCTCAACAAGAACTTTTCAGTATCACATCTCAGCAAGCACTCCCTACTAGCACATCTGAACACGAACTGACTACTACGAGTCCTGGACAAGCACTGCCTACTACGACATCTCAATAATCACTCTGCCAGTGGAGGCGGGCGAACAATGCTCTCTAGCGATCTCTGGCGCTGTGGCTCAGTGTAGCCACCTTTCATATGCCCTTCCTCCACGGCTAGAATTTGATGGTATTTTTGCCAGCATTGGTGGTGAAAATACCACCAAATTCGTCAAAAAAAATACAGACAAAAATAAAAGATAATATTAATACGTAAATACCATATAACTAGATAAAATTTTGGCTTTGCACTGACCTTTCAATAACCTATTATATAGAATACAATAAGCAATACAAATTCTTTCATGCATGTGACTTTACATAATAGTTTACACAAGTATTATGTGGTTAAACAGTTCAATCAATAGCGTCAGCAATGACGAATATGTGCAGGTAAGAGTCTCATAACTTTCCACAAACAGTAATACACAAAAAAATCAGTTTATACAAATATTCACATAAACGCTTTCCATAGCCCATGAATAAGTAGTTGACAGTTCCAGCAATAGCACCCAGCAATGGTCAACAGGTGCAAAAACCAATAAGTAACATTTTTTCAATAGAAGCAGTCCATCAGTGCACCCAGTAATGTTGATCAGGTGGACACAGCAACAGGTGACTCCATTTCAGTAGAAGCAATCCATCAGTGCACCCAGCAATGTTGAGTAGGTGCAGACACCAACAAGTAACACCATTTCAGTAGAAGCAGTCCATTAGTGGCACCAGCAATGTTGATCAGGTGCACACAGCAACAGGTGACTTCATTTCAGTAGAAGCAATCCATCAGTGGCACCCAGCAATGTTGAGCAGCTGCAGACATCAACAGGTGACATCTTTTCAGTAGAAGCAGTCCATCAGTGGCGCCCAGCAATGTTGAGTAGGTGCAGACACCAACAAGTAACACCATTTCAGTAGAAGCGGTCCATTAGTGGTACCCAGCAATGTTGAGCAGGTACACACAGCAACAAGTCACATTTCTCAGCAGAAGCAGTTCCATAAAATTCACTAGCGCTGATCACACTGTTCATCAGAGTTTATAAGCAGAAATTAAACATGTCCTAGTGGCACCAATCATGTAGAGAAGGTACAAGTAACAGTCCATAATTTTTTTTACAATCACTGATCACACAGTTCATCAGCAGAAATTAAACATGTCCTTGTGGCACCAATCATGTAGAAAAAGTGCAAGTAACAGTCCATACTATTCACCATAACTACTGAGACAGTTCAGTCATGAACAATAGTTTGAATGCACATACAATTTCTTTAACAAAATATAATCAATGCTCTTACACTAAACATACAAATCATAATAAACACACAAATGATATCAGTTAATTGTCACATTAACTATTACAGTACACAATAACAGTTAACCTATAATATTTATGGGTGTCAGTGCAAGCCACAACAAACAAGTGAAATAATATTTAGGAGATAGGTTGGGGTCACTTCTCTGGGATTATAAAAGGAAAACACACAAAACACACTCACTCATCTTTCATCCACATTATTGCTACTGTGTAATTGAAAAGTGTTAACTGTGTAAATGCAATTCTGTCGAAATTTTATGTTCATTATGTGTATCAAGTAGTAGTGGCAGCAATGTATAACAGTCAATAATAGTTAGTCAACGTCATAGTCATCATGTCTAGACCAATGTTTGCCAAGCCAGATCACATTGTACTGTTGCTGAACAACTGTCAGTGAGCCAAGATATGCAAATACTTCCTCTCTTCAAAAAAAAAAGTGTATACTGCTTATTGATTTAACAAAGTGTGTGTGTAGACAATCTTCCTTCTACTTGAGTGTTCTAGTCTGCCATCTTTATCCTCCTTGTTCCATATGGACCAACAAAAAAAAAATATGCTCCTCATTTACTTTACCTCTTATCCACCAAAACTCCAATAATCATCAACTTAATCTCAATACTTCACTAATACCTTTTCAATACGTCGATCATCAATATCATTTATCTTACCTTTTGTCCACGAAAACTCCAATAATCATCTACTTCACCTAATCTCAATACCTCAATAATACGTCGATACATATAGACCTCAGCACCAATATCATTTCACTTCCATAACAACTCTTTCCTCTAGTCAGTCTCCTCGAACAAGTACAGACAAAATCCTAGTGCAACTTCAATTCATCATCCCATACAATCCGAAGACACAGTGTCCACACACAACCTCTGTGTAATCCATCTGACCCAAATTTTCTACTCATTATAAATTATAAGATACATTTTGGTTCCTTGTCCATCATTAAATAAAAGAAATGCATACATGACCTCTAACAGACTTAGTTCGAATAACTCTCAGTAATTAAGTACGATTATGGAGTGTGAATGATCATAATATTTCACAGTGTGTACACCACTTCAAGAATCATAGCAGAAGCAAACATGTGGAGTATTTTTTGTGTCAAGTGTCACTTCCTATTTCAATTGCTCACGAAAATGCAGTGTAATACTGTCAATGGTCTAAACCTAGTTTTGGTCTGTCATGTCGTTAGCTTCCTTCCTATTAGCATAAATTTATACAGCTTCCATAAAACCTCAGCTCATGTGACTTCTATGACTTTCTTGTACTAATGTCGTTCGTCGAATTACTGCAGTTCATTTTCTTATCTTAAAAATATAAGGCACTGAGCGTAAGCAAAACAAGCAATAGCGAGTAAATATACCAGTAGAGAACAGAATGTCAACAAGTGGATGCAGCACAATTCTTACAACGAGGCTCTGCCAAGTGAACAATCTATAATTAATACAATAGTGTGACCTAAACTCTATGTACGTACACAGTATATCAGCATTTTTATATTCTAAATTGAAGAGTAGTTATGACAACAAAACAGAAATGTGTAAATGTGAAATCCATACGCACAGCAGCAAACATGCCTTACACAATAAACAGGTCATTAGCATCGCATCGACATAAGCAAATAAATGTTCATATGTAATCTTAATAAGTAAACATGAAGGCGCAAGCAGATAAATCACAAAGTGTAACTTACATATCTAACCACATCAGCACAATTAATCAGGTGACAATTATAATTTAAATAAATAAGCACAGCAGGCACATAATTAAAAAATATGACATCAGTGAAAAAGCATAGCAGCCAAGCGATGCATAATATATACAAATAACAACCCTGTTCATTAATTAATCATTGTCAAAATCAGTTAATATGCGTAAGCACGTCGCTTCACTAGTAAATTCATAGAACATGAAATTAGCACAAAGTATGAATCACGTAATCGCAAGCAGCAAATTACGTCTGAAGTACGTACCTAAGTGGAATTATGTTACCTGAAAAATAAACTCAATTAACCGTTACCTTTTTTTTGTTTATTTCTTTCTTCTTCGAAATGACCTTCTTCCTGAAAATTTTCTCCAAAGCAAGTCGTCTTAACGTCGGACACGCACAGAATTTACCTGAAGGTCTTAAACACTTTATACAACCGTATCCTGAAAAATACTGAACGTTAATAACATAATTTATGAAGTCCTTATAGCTTTATACAGAATTTATTCGGAGAAATTAAACTGTGTATTTATTTACGTCTGTCAGTGCATTCGCACTGAGCGCTCGATCACCTGTAGGCGCGTGACGTAGGAAGTGATTGTTTGCGGTCAACGACTGCCTTGTGCGGCGCGCAGACTGACTGTTGCTTTGAGTATGTGCCGCCGACAAAGACAGCGCGGTATCCTTGTACTCTCTCTATGTTTACGTATAGCTATTAGTTTCTCACAAGTATGTCATTCCACAAAAATTTTAACGTTTGATATATGATGTATTCCTTTAGAGCGTCGAGATTTAACAGTTTCTACTTCAACAGTGTTATCATGAATAATTTTGCGAACTCTATATGGACCGTTATAAAGCAGAAAAAATTTGCGACACAAGCCTTTTCCTTTATGAGACAAACGATGAGACTTAATTAACACCTTCTGACCAACTGACAAGATTTTTAAACGACCAGGACGTTTAGCTGATTTCTCTCTTCTTGCAGCCGCAGACGCAATATTTCGTAGAGCCAGGTTGACAACTTCAGAATGCCGCAGTTTCCGTGAAGGCGGAAAAGGAACGATTTCAGAAATGCGATTTGTTGGTACATTATTTTTTAATATCAATAGAGGCGGTAAAGAAGTTGAATCATTAGGAAGTTCATTCAGAATGTTTTGAAAAATATGAAGATACTGATCCCAAGTTCTGTGATTCTGATGACAATAAAGACGACACAGTTTATTGATTTCCTTCATCCATCTCTCTGAAGCGTTAGATTGAGGGTGAAAAAGTGAAATGAAAATTGGTTTAATTTTACGACGCCGTAGAGTACGAAGCCAAATTTTAGAGCGAAACTGTGATCCATTATCTGATATAACCTTATCAACATGACCAACTTCCTTAAGAAAATGTTTGATGAAAGCATTAGATACTGAACGAGCTGTTGCTTTGCGTAAAGGTGTAAAACACACATATTTTGATGTCAATTCCACTGCTACAAAAATGTAGGCAAAACCATTAGTAGAACGAACCACTGGACCGAACAAATCGACTGCAGCCATGTCCTTTAATTTCGCTGGAATGATAGGAAACAACGGTGCTCTGTGAGAAACAGTTGGCGGCTTAGCCTTTTGACACAATTTGCATTTGGCAAGAACAGATCGAATACGTTTTTCCATATTGCTGAAGTAGCAATTTTCTCGCAATTTATGAAAGCATTTTCTGGGACCAAAGTATGCATAACTGAAATGTGTAAACGAGGTGTGGCCAAATCATCCAATCTAACAAAGCGTCTAAGAAAATTACAGACACCAAGGAAACTACGAACATCACGTTTTGTGGTAGGAACAGCATAATTACGAATAGCGTCTAGTTTCTCTGGATCAGGAAGAATACCTTCTGTAGAAATAATGTGACCGAGAAATTTCACCTGAGAACGACCAAATTCAGATTTTTCCAAGTTCACTGTCATGTCAACTCGTGCAAAAATATGTAATAATGAATCCAAAATTTTGTTGTGCTCACTCCAAGAACGTTTAGCAATAAGAATGTCGTCAACATAAGAAGTAATATTGTCACGAAGATAAACAGGTAAAATTTCATTTAAACTACGAATGAATGCTGCTGAAAATATAGTAAGTCCAAACGGTAATTTACAAAGTCACTTTTGGGTAAAACAGTCAAATCCGGTTATTCTTTACCTACTGTCTAGATAGATGGATAGTAGAAGAGTTGTTTTTATAGATGCAAAGAATAGTGAAAGAGTAGGCAGCGGTGCAGAAAACTAAAAGGGAAATGGCACCACTACAGCTCGGGGCCCTGTGATCGCTACTGCACATATTCACTTAGTGTAGTGAATCCCCTGAGGGCTTTAATAGCTGCACATTAATTTCAGTTTGTGACTCAGTGGCAAATCTGGCGGAAGTGCGCACGTAAATCGATCCAACCATGAACATGGATGTATGTCATTCTTAGAATTGCGGAAGATCTTAAATTTCCGAACAGTCAAAAAGTGTTTATAGTCAAAGTTTTCGCCTCGTGGCGACAAAGACCTACCGCGTCTGTCCCAGTCCCAATGTCGATTATTGTCAAGTTCGCGCGCCTGGCGCTCTCTTGTTACATCCCGTAAGTGAAACAAATTACTTTCTTCAAAGCCCTCTGCTATCTGTGATACTAAAATTCGTCTGCTGTCTTTTCCTACGATTTCGCTTTCAATATATTTGTCTTGCTTTTGTAATGCCTCAAATTCCCTTTTGACGCGTTCATTACATTTTCCCTGATTTTCAACATGTGTATTTATGTTCTGGTACTCTTCAGTTTCCGCAAATGGCAATGGAGCTGTATCATCCGATTCTCTGTCCCCATTTAAACTAAGACTTGTCAATTTATCTGAAATCTCCTCAACTCTTTCCGATGAGTCACCTAATTGTTCTTTCTGATTATTTACGTCTTCCGTAAGTGTCGCGATTCGGGTTTCGGTATTGTCACATTTAGTAGTTAACTGTTCACACTGTTGCGTTAAGTTATTTATTCTGTCATTTGGTACGGATTCATCGATTTTCTCAAATATTTCTTCCTTATCGTGTGCGCGTTGTAAATTTAACTCCGAAAATTTTTGTACTAACACGCGATCTTTTTCTTCCCGTTCTCTGTCCTGTTCCTCTTTTCTGATTTCTGTTGAAATTAAGCTATTATTGTGAGCATTCAAAACCGGTTGTACTTCTTCTCTAATTTCTTTCTTTAATTCATCTTTCATATTTTTGAAACATGTCCCTATTCGTGAGTCAAACCGTGTTTCCATTGTTTCCATCTGTGTTTTTAATTCAGATCTGAACTGTGTTTCCATTGTCCCCATATCAGTTTTTAATTCAGATCCCAAAGTTCCCATCTCGGTTTTGATTGTTCCTATTTGTGATCCCAGTGAGTCTAACCGTGTTTCCATTGTTCCCATACCAGTTGTAATTGTTCCTATTTCTGTTTTTAATTCAGATCGAAACTGCTCCATTGTTCCCCTATCTGTTTTTAATTCAGATCGAAACTGCTCCATTGTTCCCCTATCTGTTTTTAATTCAGATCGTAAATTTAATATCGCACTCATCAACTGCTCCATAATAGCCGGTTCGAAATTCTTTTCGCCCCTAACATTTCCCGCGAAACCAACTTCTTTCGTCATAGCTGTAAAGCTATCTGTGTTCAATACTATTCCAGAATCTTCTGTCATTAATCTCGTATTCTGTGAATTTTCTGATTGAGAAAAATTTTGAAATGGTTCCGGACTATCTTCCCGACTTATTAAACTGTTTTCCACTTCATTATTCATGATAGTGTTTTCCTCTGTTGCAGAGTTCGCCATGTTAACAATTTCGTCATTCTCACTGTCCATCATTTTCGCCTTTTTCATCGATCGCGTAATCATTTACAAAACATACAAAACTCGTCACTATATGAAAATTACACACAATGACACTTTATCTCCAACAATACCATTCACACGAAATGTTTCCCTCAAACACGATTAATCGAACAATTGAAATAATTGCACTAAATTGTCAAACGCGTATACAAGACGACAAATTAAATTCTGAAAAAAATACCATTAGAAGAATGAAAATTACCAAATCTACACATGCAATATAGACTACAATTACTAAACTACAAATTACTACAACAATGCTACTGTCTACTATTTTTACAATCAGAAGATTCCAAGGGACGATCCGAAGCAGTGGTCGCCACGTGCATGGGGGCTTAATTAAAATAAAAAAGAATGCAAATAATTTTAATTTTTTTGCTTTAGTAGCTGTCTGTTCGGTTACGAAGTCTCGTAACGGTTGGCCCTGACTAGTATTATTACGCTATCTGACTGCATAGAACAATAACAAAGAATGAAATGGAAATTTTCATTAACACAATTAATTAATTAAGTCCCCAGCAACTATAAAACCTACGAAACCAAAGCACAAGTGTAACTGTTCTGCGTGTGGAAGTATGACTCAACGTACGCATCTGGCACGGTTCTTCTTCAATAACACAAGAAATTTTAAATATCATTTATACTGAATTAATTAAAGAAAATAAAAATACCATAATTACTCAAGAAAACCAGAATTACACTCTAATACAAGAACACAAGCCAGATGCTTTGTTGACTGAACCTGTAATGACGCATTATTTAAAACATGGAAATAATGAAAAATAAATCAAGTTTCGTTACCTTCATATATTGACCAAAATCACTCTAATCATTACAATATATCTCCACACCGACTCGCTATTACCACATCTCAACAAGAACTTTTCAGTATCACATCTCAGCAAGCACTCCCTACTAGCACATCTGAACACGAACTGACTACTACGAGTCCTGGACAAGCACTGCCTACTACGACATCTCAATAATCACTCTGCCAGTGGAGGCGGGCGAACAATACTCTCGCGCGATCTCTGGCGCTGTGGCTCAGTGTAGCCACCTTTCACTGTATCCAATGAGCACAGGCGCGTCACTAAGTCTGAACTTTTCCCTGAAGGGACAGATTATGGCTGTCCTCTATGCAGACAGTTGAACACCTTTACATGAGTTCTGAAGCCGTTGAAGTTCCATTTCATCATAGTAGGTATTAACCAGTGAGGTTTATGTCTTCGCCGTTCTCTTCTGAGTGTAGGAGAACAGATTTCACAAGGGGGTGAATTGAGAGGACTTGAACGGCCACATAAGCAGTCTCAGTGTGCATGATCGAGTCGTTAGAATTTGAGAGTTTATGTATCTTACGGTCATCGTGCCTCGATTCCGCCTTGTTGACGTTACACTTCCTCTTAGTCTTCGCTTTCGGATCTGAGGTTAGCTATTTAGGGTGAGGCAAACTGTTTTTCAGCAGTTCCCTTCTAATGCAGTATCTGCGCCGACTGCTGAAGTGGTGCTTGTCATTGAAGTTGGTCTGGTAACAGCAGTAGTTTCATTCAAATTTTTTTTTCCGCTTGTCCATTTGTAAGAACTTGTTTTTGTGCCAGAAACTATTGCTGACGCCTGTCTGGGAGCACTTATTCATTGATTTTTCTTCATTAATGCTGCAGTAACCGCTGTCGTAAAGGTTGAGTATTGAAGAGATTTGTATACCTTCTTCACTTCAGCGTATGGTATGAGCTTCGTTATCTTCAATTTCAGGATTTTCATTTCTTCCCTGAATACCAGACACTCTGTGCTCCATGACAGATGCTGACATTAGCAATCGTCACAGAAATCAGGGGAGGTGCAAGTAGTTCCTTCAGCGTGGGCGGCTATGGCACGCTTACACACACATCCAGATCTTTACACTCCACTGAAGTGTACCGGAATTTCTGCCATATGAAACACTTCACATGATTGGCAACTTATTATGGTCCGACTTCTAGAGTTATAAACCCAGCTTAAATGTAATCTGGCAAAAATGGCGAATCGGATGTCAGGGTGAACGATTTCGTTTTTTCCAGTATTCCATTCACTAGACGCACTGCATTTCACACTCAAATCAGCCTTTCGTCAGCTCAGGCCTCTATAAACTCAGTGTTATTCATATGCAAAATATCAGAGCATGTGAATGTTTCTGGACTGCAGTTAAGGGTGCATCGTAATTACACTGGAATGCTATACTGACCCAACAGTTTTGACTTGGATGGTTGGTTGTTTGGAGTGATGTCGCTGTTCCTACCAGTAATGTTTCATTGCGTAGCAGCTTAATAGATTTTAGGGTTGCAGCCAAACCATCGAGTCCTTTTTGTATAGGGAAGGGTAATACTTGCTCGAAAGCATATTCTTTTCTGCTTATCGCAATAAAGACATTTTGACAATCTGGGCGTGCCTGTTACGTTATATTGCTTTGATTTTAGATTATGACTGGGCAGGAGAACTGTCCTCTCAAGCTGTCTTTGTTGGATGGCTGTTTTTACTGTCCAGTGGACCACCTGAACTATTGGGCGTGACTGTTTTCAGAATTCGTAAATGCCACGGTGTTCCCACGAGCCTCTAGGGAAACAATCACCCCACCCAAGCAGCGCCCCACCTGCGCCTGGGTAAGCCTTAAACAACTGAGGTGCAGCAGGGTCTCCAGAGGTTTTCCAATAATGACCATTCCACCTCAGTAGCCATCCACCCTATCAGCACACAGCACACTTCGAATTCCAGGATTTCCTTACAGAGGTCTGTATCATCTCAAGGTTTGTATAATATCACTATCCATGTGCTTAATCCAAGGCCCATGTTCCCTGTCACACACAACATTCCATGGAGGGACCTCATGATAGAGGACTAGCGGCGCTCACCAGCCACAGCTAAGGAAGTCTGTGTTCGCAAGACCTGTACCCAGTCAACGACGGTTGAACTCCATGAGGGGTTCGCCAGTTACAGCAACTCAGGGGGCGCGTTTGGTTTTTGAGAATACCATAGGGCCGGCATTTGTGGCCGAGCTATTCTAGGCGCTTCAGTCCAGAACCGTGCTACCGCTACGGTCACAGGTTCGAATCCTGCCTTGGGCATGGATGTGTGTGATGTCCTCAGGTTAGTTAGGTTTAAATAGTTCTAAGACTAAGGGACTGATGACCTCAGATGTTAAGTCTCATAGTCCTTGGAGCCATTTGAACCATTTGAGAACACCAAAGGTGCGGTGAGCGTTACGATCCCCACCACTCCCTCCACCTTTAGTTCATTCTTTCTGGTACTGTGTAATAATGGCGGCCATATGCATTGAAGCGCCAAAGAAATGGGTATAGGCATGTGTATTCAAATACAGATATGTAAACAGGCAGAATACGGCGCTACGGTCGGCATCGCCTTAATAAGACAAGTGTCTGGCGCAGTTGTTAGATCGGTTACTGCTGTAACAATGCCAGGTTATCAAGATTCAAGTGAGTTTGAACGTGGTGTTACAGTCGGCGCACGAGCGATGGGACACAGCATCTCCGACGTAGCGATGAAGTGGGGACTTTTCACGTACGATCATTTCACGAGTGTACCGTGAATATCAGGAATCTGGTGAAACATAGTATCTCCGACAGCGCTGCGACTGGAAAAAGACCCTGCAACTACGGGACCAACGACGACTGAAGAGAATCATTCGACGTGACAGAAATGCAACCCTTCCCCAAATTATTGAAGGTTTCAGTGCTGGGTCATCAGCAAGTGTGAGCGTGCAAACCATTAAACGAAACATCATCAATATGCGCTTTCGGAGCCGAAGGCCCACTCGTGTACCTTTGATGACTGCATGACACAAAGCTTTATGCCTCGCCTGGGCCTGTCAGCACTGACAGTGGAGTGTTGATAACTGGAAACATGTTACCTGGTGGGACTGACACGGGCAATTCCAGCAGCACAATGCGACACCCCACACGTCCAGAATTGCCACAGAGTGGCTCCAGGAACACCCTCGTGAGTGTAAACACTTCGCCCGCATCTCGTGGTCGTGCGGTAGCGTTCTCGCTTCCCACGCCCGGGTTCCCGGGTTCGATTCCCGGCGGGGTCGGGGATTTTCTCTGCCTCGTGATGGCTGGGTGTTGTGTGATGTCCTTAGGTTAGTTAGGTTTAAGTAGTTCTAAGTTCTAGGGGACTTATGACCACAGCAGTTGAGTCCCATAATGCTCAGAGCCATTTGAACCATTTTTTTGTAAACACTTCGTTGGCCGCCAAACTCCGCATCTGGGATGCCTTGAAACGTAATGTTCAGAAGAGGTGTCCACCCCCTCATACTCTTACAGATTTATGGACAGCCCTGCAGGACTCATGGTGTCAATTCTTCCATCAGTACTTCAAACATTAGTCGAGCCCATGCTGCGTCGTGTTGCAGCACTTTTGAGTGCTCACGGGGCCCTATACGATATTAGGCAGGTGTACTAGTTTCTTTGGCTCTTCAGTGTATATTCTTACAGCGGAAAATGTAATCAATAGGAACTCAGCATTAAAATAAAGTACACCCTTGAATCCTGTGTTTCCTGCAATTGTGTGTGGATGGACTCGAGCTTTTCCGACAATAGTTTCACCGCAACATAGCGGATGGCCCACCTAGCAACAATATTGGTTTGTTTCCTAGCAACAATAGCAATTGACACTAGTACCAGTTTACCTGATGCACAAAACGTCGCAGCTCTGCGTCCTGGGGCGACTTCTGGAATATACCGGCATCTGTCTGCTAGTAAAAGGATTGCACATGCATTGGTTTCAAACGAGCCCTCAGTAACGGAATGTAGCACAGTAAAAAGCGGGCCAGCACCTGACGATGTTGAGCAGTTATGCCTTGAGAGATTATCGTGGAATACGCAAAGCGTGACAAAGCATGAGACTCGAAGCACACCTTCAACATATCCATCGGAAAAACACAAGTGTCGCATTCTTACATTTGATTGGACAACTGGAATTCTTCATAGCACCAATATAATTATTTGACTGTAATTTCCCTTGCTGTTCCGTACCGCCTTCTTGTGCCATGCTTCGCATTTGCCAAAATCGCTCCTTCTAAAAGCATCTCAGAAAAATGTCTTTTTTCGAGAAATTTCTTTTGGAATCCGTTAGTTCCCTGTCCTGTTGAGTTGAAAACCTGTTCCGTTGAGCGTCATCGTAGGTAGATTCGATAAATATCCCTCCTACACGTACAGGGGCCACAACGCTGATGGCCAATGACGTACTTCCCCTGGCAAGTGGGCCGTTTCGTGTTAAGACACAGAGACCTCTTAAGTCACCTCATAGCATCCCATCAAGTGTGTTGATTTGTTTTCACAGAAGAGATTTTCTTTTCATTGTCTTTCTTTAAAGTTGTGTCAGTGTTCGAAATTACATATTTCATTCTATATACGCTGTCATACCCAATTGTTTGGAGTTCAAGCTCCAGCTTCTTTCCTATTCCTTCAGCCGTTCCACTCAGGAAACATGCCCCCTTTAATTTTTGGAAAGTTTGTGCATTACAACTCCGCAGTTATCAATGTACTCACATAAATGATAAACAAGCTAATTATACACTGAGGTATAAAAGTCATGGGATACAAGGGCAGTGCATTGGTAGAGCTGTCATTTGTATTCAGATGATTCATGTGAAAAGGTTTCCCACATGATTATGGATGCACGACGGGAACCAGTACACTTTGAATGCGGAGTGATAGTTGGAGCTACGCATATGGAACATTGCTTTTCGTAAATCGTTAGGGATGAGCCGTGCCGGCTCGTATCGATTGATCGATCGCGTCGGCATGGTGTGATCTTTGGGCTCGGCCGTTTGACGTGGCTTTTGGCCGCGACGGGTGTGGTGGCGCTAGAGAGGGGACAGCCGGAGAGCCGCGCGGAGCGTGAGAACCGGAGGCGAGCGTGGGTGAGCAGGACGGGTCACGACGCACAGGTTGTGGTGTGTTTGACACGTTTGCAAGACCGAACCTGGCTTGTGGTGTGGGAACTGGACTCGACCACAGTACCCGAATCGAGTAGTGCGGCCCTGATTTTGATCTGTAAAGGATTTTATAAAAGATTTTGTGAGTATTGCTTGTCATGTTTTTGGTGCGCATATTATACTGATGCTTGCTTCCCAAGTATCGGCACCATGACTGGAAACTGTTGTCTTGCCAACCAAAAGGTTCCCTCTATTTAGTGCTGTTTAAGTAAACACGTGTTATTGTGTTTGGTTCAAGGTTTATCTGGATTTTGTGATGCGATACAGTCCGAGTAAGCGGGGTGTATTAATTGGTACTATTGCTGTTCGGAGTCACGGACGGAATAAGCCAGAATGGTGAAACTGTAATATTTTTCCTGGTACAGTGAGCCGTGTGGACGTTGTTATAGTTGGTTCAAAGCACAGGCTTAACATTGAATCTGTACGTTCTCTGTTATCTAATTGCATTTCTTGTTCACTCGTAAACTGTGAAATGGTACCCTTACTTGACTGTTTAAGTTTATCAGTATCCTGTTAAGGGGTAATTTAAATGAGCTCCCCAGTTTCAGTGAGCATATGTTAACCTACCAGTGTAGTTTAAATTTCTAAGCTGACTTGGTATTGTGCTATTCGCCCTCGTCCTTTAAGGTTACGTCAAGGGCATTAGTTATTGATTCACCCTTGATTATTTTATTTCAATGTTCGTGAAATAGGGTGTTATTTTATACATTGTAGTTATTTTAAGTTTGAGGAATTAATGTTTGCCGTTTTCTCCCCCCACCCTCCCCCTTTTCTCCGAAATTGTATACTAGCACGGGCTCTAAGACCTTCTTTTCCAATGTGTTACAGTGTACTGTGTGGGGCACCCTGTACAACTCGCCCGCTTGCTTTGGGTTCTGGGTCCAGCCAATTCTGGTCTTTGTCCAGTGGGCCCCCCTTCTGCTACTTGAATTTGCCCGTGCTTGTGTGACGTCACCTGTTTTGAAAAGATGTCACGATGGGGTGTATTTGTTGGTATTTTATTTTGTGTTAAAAAAATTAGTGATATCCATTATTGGTTAATCTTTATCTCATTACTGAAGTCCCCTTTTGGGAGCTTTACTGTGTATAGAATTTAATTAACTTGCAAGTCAATTAATGCCTGGTTAAAGATTAATGTTGTTGTTTGAATAGGGCGGTTGCCCGTGCTTGTAAGAGTTTTGAATTTTAAAGATAAAATTTTATTTGGACGAAGAAAAGTTAATAAAAGTGTTGTTGTTGTAAACTGTGAATGTTGCTTATGTGGCTTGGCACTCCCGCTCAACAGGAATTGGCTGATTAGGTTGGATTAACCACCACAAGGGAATTCAATATTCCGACATCTACAATGTCAAGAGCGTGCCGAGAATACCAAATTTCTGGCATTATCTCTTATTACAGACAACGCAGTGGCCGACGGCTTTCACTTAACGACCGAGAGCAGCGGCATTTCCATAGAGTTGTCAGTGCTAACAGACAAGCAACACGGCGTGAAATAACCATAGCAATCACCGTTGGACGCGTGGCGAACGTATCCGTTAGAGCAGTGCGGCGAAATTTGGCGTTAATGGGCTATGTAAGCAGTCTACCGACGGGAGTGTCTTTATTAACAGCACAGCATCGCCTGCACCGCCTCTCCTGGTCTTGTGTCCACGCCAGTTGGACCACAGACGACCGGAAAACCGTGGCCTTGTTGGATGAGTCCTGATCACAGTTGCTAAGAGCTGACGGTAGGGTACGAGTGTGGCGCAGGCCCCGCGAAGCCATGGAACCAAGTTGTCGACAAAATGGTTCAAATGGCTCTGAGCACTATGGGACTTAACATCTATGATCATCAGTCCCCTAGAACTTAGAACTACTTAAACCTAACTAACCTAACTGCCCGAGGCAGGATTCGAACCTGCGACCGTAGCAGTCGCGCGGCTCCGGACTGAGCGCCTAGAACTGCTAGACCACCGCGGCCGGCCAGTTGTCGACAATACACTGTGCAAGCTGGTGGTGACTCGAGAGTGGTGTGGGCTGTGTTTACATGAGATCTCACTCTGTTAATGTTTATGTTCGTCTACTTGGAGACCATTTGCAGCCATTCGTGGACTACATGTTCCCAAACAACGATGTCCTGTCATTGGGTCATAATAGTTCGCGATTGGTCTGAAGAACATTCTGGACAATTCGAACAAGTGATTTGGCCACACAGACTGCCCGATACGAACCGCATCGAACATTATGGGTCAGTATCGAGAGGTTAGTTTGTGCACAACATCCTGCACCGGAAACACTTTTGCAATTATACACTCCTGGAAACTGAAATAAGAACACCGTGAATTCATTGTCCCAGGAAGGGGAAACTTTATTGACACATTCCTGGGGTCAGATACATCACATGATCACACTGACAGAACCACAGGCACATAGACACAGGCAACAGAGCATGCACATTGTCGGCACTAGTACAGTGTATATCCACCTTTCGCAGCAATGCAGGCTGCTATTCTCCCATGGAGACGATCGTAGAGATGCTGGATGTAGTCCTGTGGAACGGCTTGCCATGCCATTTCCACCTGGCGCCTCAGTTGGACCAGCGTTCGTGCTGGACGTGCAGACCGCGTGAGACGACGCTTCATCCAGTCCCAAACATGTTCAATGGGGGACAGATCCGGAGATCTTGCTGGCCAGGGTAGTTGACTTACACCTTCTAGAGCACGTTGGGTGGCACGGGATACATGCGGACGTGCATTGTCCTGTTGGAACAGCAAGTTCCCTTGCCGGTCTAGGAATGGTAGAACGATGGGTTCGATGACGGTTTGGATGTACCGTGCACTATTCAGTGTCCCCTCGACGATCACCAGTGGTGTACGGCCAGTGTAGGAGATCGCTCCCCACACCATGATGCCGGGTGTTGGCCCTGTGTGCCTCGGTCGTATGCAGTCCTAATTGTGGCGCTCACCTGCACGGCGCCAAACACGCATACGACCATCATTGGCACCAAGGCAGAAGCGACTCTCATCGCTGAAGACGACACGTCTCCATTCGTCCCTCCATTCACGCCTGTCGCGACACCACTGGTGGCTGGCTGCACGATGTTGGGGCGTGAGCGGAAGACGGCCTAACGGTGTGCGGGACCGTAGCCCAGCTTCATGGAGACGGTTGCGAATGGTCCTCGCCGATACCCCAGGAGCAACAGTGTCCCTAATTTGCTGGGAAGTGGCGGTGCGGTCCCCTACGGCACTGCGTAGGATCCTACGGTCTTGGCGTGCATCCGTGCGTCGCTGCGGTCCGGTCCCAGGTCGACGGGCACGTGCACCTTCCGCCGACCACTGGCGACAACATCGATGTACTGTGGAGACCTCACGCCCCACGTGTTGAGCAATTCGGCGGTACGTCCACCCGGCCTCCCGCATGCCCACTATACGTCCTCGCTCAAAGTCCGTCAACTGCACATACGGTTCACGTCGACGCTGTCGCGGCATGCTACCAGTGTTAAAGACTGCGATGGAGCTCCGTATGCCACGGCAAACTGGCTGACACTGACGGCGGCGGTGCACAAATGCTGCGCAGCTAGCGCCATTCGACGGCCGACACCGCGGTTCCTGGTGTGTCCGCTGTGCCGTGCGTGTGATCATTGCTTGTACAGCCCTCTCGCAGTGTCCGGAGCAAGTATGGTGGGTCTGACACACCGGTGTCAATGTGTTCTTTTTTCCATTTCCAGGAGTGTAGATCACTAGAGGTGGCATGGCTCAATTTCTGCAGGGGCTTCCAACGACCTGTTGAGTCCATGATGCGTGGAATTGCTGCACAACGCTGGAAAGAAGGAGGTCCGACACGATATTAGGTGTCTCAAGAGTTTTATCACCTCGGTGTAAATCTGCTGGAGTTATTCTGTATACACGAGTAACATAGAGTTAGCTCAAAAGCAGCTGCTTTGTAGTTAATTGCATCATGTTCTGATAAAGGATTTATGCAAGTAACTAGAGTTCAATAGATCAATGTCACGTAACTCTTAATGCGGTCTCCCTCTGTAGGTGAGTAATCAGTGTGTCTGACTTCCATGTGAAGGACCCAGGTTCAAATGGCTCTGAGCACCATGGGACTTAACATCTGAGGCCATCAGTCCCCCATAACTTAGAACTACTTAAACCTAACTAACCTAAGGACATCACACACACCCATTCCCGAGGCCGGATTCGAACCTGCGACCGTACCAGTCGCGCGGTTCCGGACTGAAGCGCCTAGAATCGCTCGGCCACCACGTCCGGCATGCAGATATATTTATTGTCAAAGTGCAGTGTTACATTTACATGGGCATCACATAGTGTTTGGAATTTTATTTAGGCTCTTCGTGTAGGTAAAATCATAGGACATTTTGTTATTTATTATTTCAAAATTCTATTGGTATCTTACGAAACAGTTTTATTCTTTTAGCTCTGAGTGCCGGATTTGCAAGTGACGTGTTGTGATGTCACACATTCTGCAATAGCTCACTACACTGAACAGTATAGAATTTCATATGTTTCTTTAGCATACAGTTTTCGGTTTTCTCGCTCTTTTGGCAAAAGTCTCTTCAAGTACAGTTACATAATTTCAGATAGTTTTGGCGACTGATTTAATGAAATAGCGTTTCTGTAATTACACCACATGCATTGTTCAGGACGACAACACAGATACAAGGAGGAAACCAGTCTAACAGAGGTTTAGTTCACAACAAATAAATACTTCTTTAGAAAAGTTAAAATTTGACATATGACGCATACTTTCTTACAAAAACACGGCGTCAAATCATAAAACAAACAACAAACACGGCGCATCAGTTTTTTAATTTCAATCTTAATGAGTATAATGGAAGGAGTTTAGTCGCGATAGCTTAAAGATATTTCTTTCATAAATACATTCAGGCAAACTAAAGATGACACATAGTTGGTTAAATACAGGAAAGATAACAATTTGACCTTTTGCTGGAGATAGTGCTGTGAAAACCATAATTATTCCGCAAACAAAAAATAAAAAACGAAAATGGTAGCTTCAAAATCGAGTAAGAAAGTAGTTAAACTATATTTTGTTAAGTTCCTTCTTCTTGAAAGCTCTCCTACGCAGAGCCATCCATGGAACACGATGCTCGAGTGGAAAGAAGAATAAAGTAATTATTCTTTACGGGCTTCGCGCTGGAGTCCTCAGGGCGAATGTGAATTGTAAAACGCGAGACTTTACAAGCAGCCGGTGAGAGAGGCTGTTAGCAGATGGAAACGGAACACGATTCTGCGCTCACGCACGCAACGTGCCGCGCACACACCGTTTGCTCTTTCTCGTTCCTTTCTCAGCAGTTATGACCTTAGGCAAAACGCTGGCGCTGCGTACCACTGCTGTTAATTAACTGCTGTTGACATTACGTAGAGCCATGCTGAATTCGTCGATTTCAGAGCTCGGAATAAATGTTCCATTATTCGCATTATGCGCTGCCTGTTTCTAGCTACCGAGAACAGCATCTCTCGCGTGACGTTTCAGCATAATTAATTTACTACCTCTGGTTCATACAAAAACACAGACTTAAAGTGTTTCTAGTCACGGATTGTCGGCACGTTTCTTAATTTTTTTTCCTGCATGGGATTCTGAGGTTTAGGCATCATCACGAGGAAATTATGATCTTACATAAATGATGTAACCAAAGACTATTCTGGAAAGATATTCAACGAACTGAGAATCCCTTAAAAATCAAAAGAAATTCGGTAGTTATCTGATAATTTGCTATAAGTGTAAGACCAGTTTATAACAGATAAATACCGACCGATCAGACCCAAAGTGTTTGCAGTCACCCTTAAATATTAGCTTGTACTACCAATAAGCGACCTCTACAAATTCTTGTTATCTGGGCTGAAGGATTTAAAAATTCATATGAACTACACGGCAAGTAACGCTGCTGCTTTTAATGCGGCATATTAGGTAGCAGTGTAACTCTCTGTTGGTACAGATTTGGATAACTATGTTCTATGGAAACGTAAGTGCGATCAAAAAGATGTTAGGCAGTGAACAGAAAGTAAACCACAGCTATGTAATGCGACTGAGAAAGCAGCAGTTTTTTCTTTTTTTTCTAAACGCTGTGTTGTTTCGTCTGATTCACTGGGATACGCGTAGCTTGCCTAACAACGGATACTATTAACCAGTAAATAGTACTAGACAGTATCGTTAACACAGTGCAGAGGTTACTTACCTATGATTTTATTTGTAAATGTATACCTTCACTCGATCCCCAGCCATGTTTCTCGCTCGTGATGGTATCAGTGAACAAAATGAATGAATTTGATTAGGGAGAAAATGAAGAAAAACGTGTTTTTTTTTCAGAAGTCCTCCTATTCCGTGTTCTGTTGTAAGTATTAGTAATTTAAGACATTCTACTGGGGAATATGTGTCTACTACCCTTCAGTGTGGGGAAGAAGTGACATGAAAATATTTTCGAAAATGATAAAAAAAGTTCATGGTCAAATATACCATTGGACAGGCCCTGCTCTGCCCCTATGAAATGAAAATGCCAAGTTTTTCCTATTGCCTTTAATGGCAGGCGGAGAACTGAAGGTAAATCAAAGACGTGGCTCTTTAGCAGGAGTGAGGCGTGGTAAAGTACTGAACTTCTTGACGAACACAAATGGCTCTGAGCACTATGGGACTTAACATCTGAGGTCATCAGTCCCCTAGAACTACTTAAACCTAACTAACCTAAAGATATCACACACATCCATTCCCGAGGCAGGAGTCGAACCTGCGACCGTAGCGGTCACGCGGTTCCAGACTGAAGCGCATAGAACCGCACGGCCACACCGGCCGGCCAGAAGTATATTGTTTGCAATTTCAGATGCTTGTTACTTTTAAAACTCCTGAACTATTCATTTAAGCTAAAGCTACACTGAAGCGGCAAATAAACTGGTATGACATGCGTGTTCAAATACAGAGATATGTAAACAGGCAGAATACGGCGCTGCAGTCGTCAACTCCTATATAAGACAACAAGTGTCTGGCGCAGTTGTTATATCGGTTAGTGCTGCTACAGTGGCAGGTTACCACGATTTAGGTGAGTTTGAACGTGCTGTTATAGTCGGGCACGTGCGATGTGATGCAGCATCTCCGAAGTAGCGGTGAAGTGGAGATTTTCCCGTACGACCATTTCGCGAGTGTGCCGTGATTATCAGGAATCTGGTTAAACATCAAATCTACGACATCTTAGAGGCCGGAAAAAGACCCTGCAAGAACGGGACCAACGACGACTGAAGAGAATCGATCAATGTGACAGAAGTGAAAACTTTCGCAAATGCTGCACATTACAATACTGGGCCATCAACAAGTGTCAGCGTGAGAACCATTCAGCAGAACACCATCGATACGGGCTTTCGGAGCCGAAGGCCCACTCGTGTACCCTTGATGACTGCACGACACAAAGATTTATGCCTCTGCTGGACCGTCAACACTGATACATAACTGTTGATGACTATAAACATGTCGCCTGGTCGGACGAGTCTTGTTCCAAATGGTATCGAGCGGATGGAGGCATACGGAAATGGAGACAACCTTATGAATCCATGAACACTGCATGTCAGCCGAGGACTGTTCAAGCTGATGGAGGCTCTGTAATATTGTGGACGTATGCCGCTGGAGTGATATGGGACCCCTGATGCTTCTACACTCCTGGAAATGGAAAAAAGAACACATTGACACCGGTGTGTCAGACCCACCATACTTGCTCCGGACACTGCGAGAGGGCTGTACAAGCAATGATCACACGCACGGCACAGCGGACACACCAGGACCCGCGGTGTTGGCCGTCGAATGGCGCTAGCTGCGCAGCATTTGTGCACCGCCGCCGTCAGTGTCAGCCAGTTTGCCGTGGCATACGGAGCTCCATCGCAGTCTTTAACACTGGTAGCATGCCGCGACAGCGTTGACGTGAACCGTATGTGCAGTTGACGGACTTTGAGCGAGGGCGTATAGTGGGCATGCGGGAGGCCGGGTGGACGTACCGCCGAATTGCTCAACACGTGGGGCGTGAGGTCTCCACAGTACATCGATGTTGTCGCCAGTGGTCGGCGGAAGGTGCACGTGCCCGTCGACCTGGGACCGGACCGCAGCGACGCACGGATGCACGCCAAGACCGTAGGATCCTACGCAGTGCCGTAGGGGACCGCACCGCCACTTCCCAGCAAATTAGGGACACTGTTGCTCCTGGGGTATCGGCGAGGACCATTCGCAACCGTCTCCATGAAGCTGGGCTACGGTCCCGCACACCGTTAGGCCGTCTTCTGCTCACGCCCCAACATCGTGCAGCCCGCCTCCAGTGGTGTCGCGACAGGCGTGAATGGAGGGACGAATGGAGACGTGTCGTCTTCAGCGATGAGAGTCGCTTCTGCCTTGGTGCCAATGATGGTCGTATGCGTGTTTGGCGCCGTGCAGGTGAGCGCCACAATCAGGACTGCATACGACCGAGGCACACAGGGCCAACACCCGGCATCATGGTGTGGGGAGCTATCTCCTACACTGGCCGTACACCACTGGTGATCGTCGAGGGGACGCTGAATAGTGCACGGTACATCCAAACCGTCATCGAACCCATCGTTCTACCATTCCTAGACCGGCAAGGGAACTTGCTGTTCCAACAGGACAATGCACGTCCGCATGTATCCCGTGCCACTCAACGTGCTCTAGAAGGTGTAAGTCAACTACCCTGGCCAGCAAGATCTCCGGATCTGTCCCCCATTGAGCATGTTTGGGACTGGATGAAGCGTCGTCTCACGCGGTCTGCACGTCCAGCACGAACGCTGGTCCAACTGAGGCGCCAGGTGGAAATGGCATGGCAAGCCGTTCCACAGGACTACATCCAGCATCTCTACGATCGTCTCCATGGGAGAATAGCAGCCTGCATTGCTGCGAAAGGTGGATATACACTGTACTAGTGCCGACATTGTGCATGCTCTGTTGCCTGTGTCTATGTGCCTGTGGTTCTGTCAGTGTGATCATGTGATGTATCTGACCCCAGGAATGTGTCAATAAAGTTTCCCCTTCCTGGGACAATGAATTCACGGTGTTCTTATTTCAATTTCCAGGAGTGTAGATACGAGAGGTGACACGTACGTGAGCATCCTGGCCGATCACCTGCATCCATTCATGTCCATTGCGAATTCCGACAGACTTGGGGAATTCCAACAGGACAATGAGACACGCCACTCGTCCAGGAGTGGTACAGAGTGGCTTCAGGAACACTCTTCTGCGTTTAAACACTTCCGCTGGCCTCCGACCTCCAAAGACATGAACATTATTGAGCATATCTGGGATGCCTTGCACCGTGCCGTTCAGAAGTGGTGCTCTTACGGATCTATGGTCAGCCCTGTAGAATTCATGGTGTCAGTTCCCTCTAACACTACTTCAGACATTAGTCACGTCCATACCATGTCGTGTTCCGGCACTTCTGCGTGCTCGTGGGGGCCCTACATATTTGGTAGGTATACCAGTTTCTTTGGCTCTTCAGTGTATTACGACAAACAAAATTAGAAAAAAGAAGCGACGTGAGTAAATGTAAAAATAAATAAATAAAGTACTTACACTATTAGAAACACAAAAAGGGTTTGCTCGAATGGCACATCTAAAAATTTGTCACACAGTCCATGACATTTTACACACTTGTTACAGAGACAGAATTAAAGGTTTCCTTGGGAATCAGAAGAAACAGTAGGGGGAAATTCGCTACAGATGAAAATGAAATATGAGCACAAATATGTGTGAAAGGCGTTAAATGTATTCGACATATGTCTGCGTCTGCGAAGCCGTGGGGAAAAAGCTAGTATTTTACCATGAAAGACGGAAACGAAGCAGAGCACATTGAAATATAGACAAACCGCAAGCTAGAGCATCATAAACGGACAGATCAAGGAATGAGGATTGCCCATCGGGGCAGCTGAAAACTATACCTACTCAATGACACGCAAGCATGTCATCATTCTAACTCTAATTCTGCAATCAATTTGCTCAAACGCTTCCGGAGTTCATCCAGTAGCATACTTGATAATGACCAACGTGTGTCGGCTAATCAGGGAGGGACACTGTGGGGTGTCACCGCCAGACACCACACTTGCTAGGTGGTAGCCTTTAAATCGGCCGCGGTCCGCTAGTATACGTCGGACCCGCGTGTCGCCACTGTCAGTGATTGCAGACCGAGCGCCGCCACACGGCAGGTCTAGAGATACTTCCTAGCACTCGCCCCAGTTGTACAGCCGACGTTGCTAGGAATGGTACACTGAGAAACTACGCTCTCATTTGCCGAGACGATAGTTAGCATAGCCTTCAGCTACGTCATTTGCTACGACCTAGCAAGGCGCCATTACCAGTTAATATTGAGATTGTAAAACATGTACCGTCAAGAGCGATGTTCACCAATTATGGATTAAAGTTAAGTATTCCAGAAGCTATGTACTATTTTTGGCTACTATAATTCCTTGTCATTTTCCAGACCTCACGCCAGCCTGCGTGAGCTTAAACGTGTGCATTTCGGCCTCCTCTAGCAACACGGTGTTGGCTCTTCTGCCAACACATCACACTGTATCATAATTTGTTGGATAAAATCACATAAAACAAAGGAAACTATTTAGAAGGGAGTCATTTAGAATGGAGAAGGAGGACACAAGCTGTTGTGAGCACATATAGTTTCCCGGAGTATTAATTGGCGTGGCATATAAAGGAGTCACTTTTCACCGTAAGTATCAGTTTTGACGTGATGTAGCGAACAGTATTGTCATCTGAAGATGGCTACAAGAGAAACAGCTGAAACAGCGTCTCTAGGAGATTTATGATACCGGCTTCGGATCCGACAAGTTAAATACCTATGAAGAACAGACTGGTGCTATAATTGCGCTTTATTCCCAAGATAAAGTACCTAGATAGAAGAGAGTGGAATAAAGTGTACAAACCCTCACAGGCGAAGAGGGCAAAGCACTACACCGTGAGAACATCAACGATACCAATCGGACTTTGGTACAGTGGAGACAGATGCGCTTCTGGAATTGTTAGTGTTATGATCCGCATTAAAAGGTTAATCAGTGTCGATTCCAACAGATTCCTCAGTCGGTTATGCGACCGACTAGGCTGCTGATTCCTCGACTTGCAACATGGGGTGGTTGGGTTTCGGATTCCGTTGGATAGCTCAGGAGTCCACAACACGTAGGAGGCGGTTACTCGGGTAGCAGGAGCTGTGTGGCGTGCACTGGGCGGTTTTATACGGTAGAGAGTCTCAGGAAAACACAAAAAGGGCCTCAGTCTCAAAGGCTGCAAGCCGAACAAGGCAGAACATGTACAGGAACCATCGGTACAGTAGTGGTAAATTGTCGTAGCTGTGTTGGGAAAGTACTAGAGTTCCAAGAGCTAATAGAAAGTACTGATATTCAAGTCGGTATAGGCACTGAAAGCTGGCTAAAGCCGGAGATACGTCCAGCCGAAATGTTTGCGGAAAACCTAACGGTGTTCCGAAAGGATAGGCTAAACTCAACTGGCGGTGGCGTGTTTGTTGCTGTCAGTAGTTTAGCTTGTAGCGAAACTGAATTAGATATTTCCTGTGAGTTAGTATGACCAGAGGTCATTCTTGACAACAAGAATAAGATAATAAGTGGATTCTTTTACCGACCTCCCAACTCAGGTGATAGAACTGCTGAAAGGTTCCAAAGAAAGCTTGAATTTAATCTGAAACACGTACCCGATTCATACAATTATAGTTGCTGGTGACCTTAATTTACCCTCGATATACTGGCGAAAATACATGTTTAAATCCGGAGGTAAGCATAAAACATCATTTGTGGTAAATGCATGTGAAAACACACTTGTCCTGTTAGCGACAAATAGTACTCAGCTAATAACAAGCATCAAAACGGATACAGGGATTAGTGAACACAGAGTTGTCGTAATGAAATTCAATATTGTAACCTTCAAATACTCCAAAAATTAACGAAAAATATACCTGTTTAAAAAAGCAGATAAAAATTCGCTTGACGCCTTCCTGAGAGACAATCACCACTTTTTCAAAATTGACAATGTAAGTGTAGACAAGATGTGGCTTGAATTCAAAGAAATAGTATCGACAGCAATTGAGATATTTATACCAAATAAATAAATAAACAATGGAGCTCATCCTCCTTGGTACACAAAACGGGTCAGAACACTCTTGCAGAAATAACTAAAAAGCCATACCAAATTTAAAGGGGGGCAAAATCTCCGAGATTGGCGATCTTTTACAGAAGTTCGAAATTTAGTGCGGACGTCAAAGTGAGATACAGTTTCCACTACGAAACTTTGTCTTGAAACCTGGCAGAAAATCCAAAGAGACTCTTGTTGTATGTGAAGTATGGCAGCTGCAAGACACAATCAATGCCTTCTCTGAGAATGGAAATACTACTGACGACAGTCCTGCCATACCAGGTTACTAAACACAGTTTTCCGAAATTTCTTCAACAAAGAAGACAAAGTAAATATTCCAGGACTAGACTCAAGAACAGCTGCAAACATGAGTAACATAGAAATGGATATCCTCGGAGTAGTGAAGCAATTTAAATAACTTAACAAAAGCAAGTCTTCCGGTGCAGACTGGATACCAGTTAGGTTCCTTTCAGAGGATGCTGATACAATTGCTCCATACTTAACAATCACGTACAACCGTTCGTTCGACGAAAGATCCGTACCTAAATACTGGAAAGTTGCACAGGTCACACGAATATTCAAGAAAGGTGGTAAGAGTAATCCAGTAAATTACAGGCCCATGTCATCGATATACAACAGTTTTTTGGAACATATATTGTATTCGAACATTATGCATTACCTCGAAGAGAACGGTCTATTGAGACACAGTCAACACGGATTTAGAAACTATAATTCTCATGAAACACATCTAGCTCTTTACTCACACGAAGTGTTGAGTGCTATTGACAAGGGATTTCAAAACGACTGCATATTTCTAACCCCCTGTGGGTCCGGGGGCTAGAATAGGCCCGAGGTATTCCTGCCTGTCGTAAGAGGCGACTAAAAGCAGTCTCACACGTTTTGGCCTTTATACACTCCTGGAAATTGAAATAAGAACACCGTGAATTCATTGTCCCAGGAAGGGGAAACTTTATTGACACATTCCTGGGGTCAGATACATCACATGATCACACTGACAGAACCACAGGCACATAGACACAGGCAACAGAGCATGCACAATGTCGGCACTAGTACAGTGTATATCCACCTTTCGCAGCAATGCAGGCTGCTATTCTCCCATGGAGACGATCGTAGAGATGCTGGATGTAGTCCTGTGGAACGGCTTGCCATGCCATTTCCACCTGGCGCCTCAGTTGGACCAGCGTTCGTGCTGGACGTGCAGACCGCGTGAGACGACGCTTCATCCAGTCCCAAACATGCTCAATGGGGGACAGATCCGGAGATCTTGCTGGCCAGGGTAGTTGACTTACACCTTCTAGAGCACGTTGGGTGGCACGGGATACATGCGGACGTGCATTGTCCTGTTGGAACAGCAAGTTCCCTTGCCGGTCTAGGAATGGTAGAACGATGGGTTCGATGACGGTTTGGATGTACCGTGCACTATTCAGTGTCCCCTCGACGATCACCAGTGGTGTACGGCCAGTGTAGGAGATCGCTCCCCACACCATGATGCCGGGTGTTGGCCCTGTGTGCCTCGGTCGTATGCAGTCCTGATTGTGGCGTTCACCTGCACGGCGCCAAACACTCATACGACCATCATTGGCACCAAGGCAGAAGCGACTCTCATCGCTGAAGACGACACGTCTCCATTCGTCCCTCCATTCACGGCTGTCGCGACACCACTGGAGGCGGGCTGCACGATGTTGGGGCGTGAGCGGAAGACGGCCTAACGGTGTGCGGGACCGTAGCCCAGCTTCATGGAGACGGTTGCGAATGGTCCTCGCCGATACCCCAGGAGCAACAGTGTCCCTAATTTGCTGGGAAGTGGCGGTGCGGTCCCCTACGGCACTGCGTAGGATCCTACGGTCTTGGCTTGCATCCGTGCGTCGCTGCGGTCCGGTCCCAGGTCGACGGGCACGTGCACCTTCCGCCGACCACTGGCGACAACATCGATGTACTGTGGAGACCTCACGCCCCACGTGTTGAGCAATTCGGCGGTACGTCCACCCGGCCTCCCGCATGCCCACTATACGCCCTCGCTCAAAGTCCGTCAACTGCACATACGGTTCACGTCCACGCTGTCGCGGAATGCTACCAGTGTTAAAGACTGCGATGGAGCTCCGTATGCCACGGCAAACTGGCTGACACTGACGGCGGCGGTGCACAAATGCTGCGCAGCTAGCGCCATTCGACGGCCAACACCGCGGTTCCTGGTGTGTCCGCTGTGCCGTGCGTGTGATCATTGCTTGTACAGCCCTCTCGCAGTGTCCGGAGCAAGTATGGTGGGTCTGACACACCGGTGTCAATGTGTTCTTTTTTCCATTTCCAGGAGTGTATGATGGTCCACTGTGGGGTTTGACCTCCATTTTTCAAAATTTTCCCTAAGAGCGAGCCAATTGGGGAAAGGCGCCTTAGATGGTGCATCGTGTCCATCATGCGCTGATACGTATTGCATCCTTCATCGATGTGGATCTGCACTTCTGTTCACTCTCCAACTGTTGGGCGATGTCATCCTCCTGGGTGCGTATTTTTCCATCAACTGTGGAGTATCGCTTTCTACGCTGGCGTTGATAATGGACTTGTTTGCTTGGTTTGCACCTGATATCCAGCACGGTAGTCAGTCTGTTGTGGTGAGGCCGCCATGTACCCTGTTGGTTTTAGCCAACTGACCACACATGGATCCCTCTGCTGATGCCTGCACCATTAACTCCCCACGTATGCCGAGGAATAGATGCCCATCACCCCGGGGCATCGAGAGTCACTGCAATGGCCGCCCTGTCAGGAGATAATCTGAGCAGCCGTCTTGTTTCCAGATGATGCTTTCGTTTATCGACTAATAAGGTCATCAAAAGATAAAAAAAAATTGCACAACGATTTAGAAAAATTATCTGTATGGTGCAAAAATTGGCAACTGACCCTGAATAACGAAAAGGAGGTCATCCACATGAGTGCTAAAAGAAGTCAAACTTCGGTTACACCATAAATCAGTCAAATACGAGGTGCATTCAAGTTCTAAGGCCTCCGATTTTTTTTCTAATTAACTACTCACCCGAAATCGATGAAACTGGCGTTACTTCTCGACGTAATCGCCCTGCAGACGTACACATTTTTCACAACGCTGACGCCATGATTCCATGGCAGCGGCGAAGGCTTCTTTGTTTTGACCACTGGAAAATCGCTGAGGCAATAGCAGCACGGCTGGTGAATGTGCGGCCACGGAGAGTGTCTTTAATTGTTGGAAAAAGCCAAAAGTCACTAGGAGCCAGGGCAGGTGAGTAGGGAGCATGAGGAATCACTTCAAAGTTGTTATCACGAAGAAACTGTTGCGTAACGTTAGCTCGATGTGCGGGTGCGTTGTCTTGGTGAAACAGCACACGCGCAGCCCTTCCCGGACGTTTTTGTTGCAGTGCAGGAAGGAATTTGTTCTTCAAAACATTTTCGTAGGATGCACCTGTTACCGTAGTACTCTTTGGAACGCAATGGGTAAGGATTACGCCCTCGCTGGCCCAGAACATGGACACCATCATTTTTTCAGCACTGGCGGTTACCCGAAAGTTTTTTGGTGGCGGTGAATCTGTGTGCTTCCATTGAGCTGACTGGCGCTTTGTTTCTGGATTGAAAAATGGCATCCACGTCTCATCCATTGTCACAACCAACGAAAAGAAAGACCCATTCATGCTGTCGTTGCGCATCAACATTGCTTGGCAGCATGCCACATGGGCAGCCATGTGGTCATCCGTCAGCATTCGTGGCACCCACCCGGATGACACTTTTCGCATTTTCAGGTCGTCATGCAGGATTGTGTGCACAGAACCCACAGAAATGCTAACTCTGGAGGCGATCTGTTCAACAGTCATTCGGCGATCCCCCAAAACAATTCTCTCCACTTTCTCGATCATGTCGTCAGACCGGCTTGTGCGAGCCCGAGGTTGTTTCGGTTTGTTGTCACACGATGTTCTGCCTTCATTAAACTGTCGCACCCATGAACGCACTTTTGACACATCCATAACTCCATCACCACATGTCTCCTTCAACTGTCGATGAATTTCAATTGGTTTCACACCACGAAAATTCAGAAAACGAATGACTGCACGCTGTTCAAGTAAGGAAAACGTCGCCATTTTAAGTATTTAAAACAGTTCTCATTCTCGCCGCTGGCGGTAAAATTCCATGTGCCATACGGTGCTGCCATCTCTGGGACGAATTGAAAATGAACGTGGCCTCATTTTAAAACTATGTGCACGTTTCTATCTCTTTCCAGTCCGGAGAAAAAAAATCGGAGGCCTTAGAACTTGAATGCACCTCGTATAATGGCCGTAAATTCAACTAAATACCTAAGAATTACAATTACGAACAACTTTGGAAGGAACACATAGAAAATGTTGTGGGGAAGGCTAACCAAAGACTGCGTTTTATTGACAGGACACTTAGAAAATGTAACAGATCTACTAAGGAGACTGCCTACACTAAGCTTGGCCGTCCTCTTTTCGAGAACTGCTGCGTGGTGTGGAGTACTTACCAGATAGGGCAGGCGGGGTGCGTGGAGAAAGTCCAAAGAAGGGCAGCACATTTTGTATCATCGCGAAATAGGAGAGAGTGTCACTGAAATGGTAAAGAATTTGGGGTTGATATCATTAAAAAAAGGGTCGCACGGAAAAGATATGGGTGTTCGCTTTGTCCGCGCGCTGTACAATATTGGAATCATAGAGAATTATCGTGAAGGTTGTGAAAGTGGGTCGATGAACTCTCTTCCAGGCACTTAAATGTGATTTGCAAAGTATCAGTGTAGATGCAGATGTAGATCACCCCAATGGCGTCAACACTGCACTAAGTTCTCTATGAGACTGTAGTGAAGAGAAAATCCTAAATCGGATTTTCGTTGGCTGCATATACAGTTCGTGTACTTTTAGGATCAAAAATATTCTTTTTTTAATATATAAAACTTTATACATGTTCTCAGTCGAATCATAAGTTTCTACATCAGAGACATTCTCGAAATGCAAAGAAATGATTTTTTGTTGTAATCTGATGGTAATCACATTTTCTACACTTTTACACTAATTGTTACTCGTCTCATATTACTGTTTATGACGCTTTGGTGGCTGAACTGGTTCACCAGAAAGTGTTTTAAGGAAGTACAGAAATGGATCTATGTGCTCAATCGTCTCAATATAGGGGAGCTGATGGAAAAGGTTAGAATTTCAGTTGGCTCGTACCAGGAAATGTTAACCGAAAACTTGATAGTGCTTAGAGTTACTGCAAAATTTGGTTGCAGTTTGAGGGTCGAAGAGAAAAAAGAACTTCGGATGAACGGAGAGCAAATAGCCAACACCGAATCATTAATACAGCGGATCATTTTAGGATGCGAGCACTTAAAACGCATACATTTGATTGGGGTCTCAGTTCTTCCATTTCTTTCCTTGAGTGTGCAGGTGTTTCTGTAAGTGTCCCATACACTGACAGGAGACAGTTCTGGGGGAGTAAAGATCGGTAAGCCGGCCGGAGTGGCCGAGCGGTTCTAGGCGCTACAATCTGGAACCGCGCAACCGCTACGTTCGAATCCTGCCTCGGTCATGGATGTGTGTGATGTCCTTAGGTTAGTTAGGTTTAAGTAGTTCTAAGTTCTAGGGGACTGATGACCTCAGAAGTTAAGTCCCATAGTGCTCAGAGGCATTTGAACCATTTTAAAAGGTCTTTAAACATTTGTCCGAAAACAAGTAGTCCTAATTATTGACATGTGCGCCTTTCCCTTCTATGTCAGCCATCTGTCTGTTGCAACAGGGCTCAATGTGATTACCATACTGTTATACACATTCTTCAGTCCTTCTTGTCAAAAAACAATAGACTAGTATAAACACCTGGTCACATTCGCGGAACATACCCTCCTGTGACGTAAATACACTCCTGGAAATGGAAAAAAGAACACATTGACACCGGTGTGTCAGACCCACCATACTTACTCCGGACACTGCGAGAGGGCTGTACAAGCAATGATCACACGCACGGCACAGCGGACACACCAGGAACCGCGGTGTTGGCCGTCGAATGGCGCTAGCTGCGCAGCATTTGTGCACCGCCGCCGTCAGTGTCAGCCAGTTTGCCGTGGCATACGGAGCTCCATCGCAGTCTTTAACACTGGTAGCATGCCGCGACAGCGTGGACGTGAACCGTATGTGCAGTTGACGGACTTTGAGCGAGGGCGTATAGTGGGCATGCGGGAGGCCGGGTGGACGTACCGCCGAATTGCTCAACACGTGGGGCGTGAGGTCTCCACAGTACATCGATGTTGTCGCCAGTGGTCGGCGGAAGGTGCACGTGCCCGTCGACCTGGGACCGGACCGCAGCGACGCACGGATGCACGCCAAGACCGTAGGATCCTACACAGTGCCGTAGGGGACCGCACCGCCACTTCCCAGCAAATTAGGGACACTGTTGCTCCTGGGGTATCGGCGAGGACCATTCGTAACCGTCTCCATGAAGCTGGGCTACGGTCCCGCACACCGTTAGGCCGTCTTCCGCTCACGCCCCAACATCGTGCAGCCCGCCTGCAGTGGTGTCGCGACAGGCGTGAATGGAGGGACGAATGGAGACGTGTCGTCTTCAGCGATGAGAGTCGCTTCTGCCTTGGTGCCAATGATGGTCGTATGCGTGTTTGGCGCCGTGCAGGTGAGCGCCACAATCAGGACTGCATACGACCGAGGCACACAGGGCCAACACCCGGCATCATGGTGTGGGGAGCGATCTCCTACACTGGCCGTACACCACTGGTGATCGTCGAGGGGACACTGAATAGTGCACGGTACATCCAAACCGTCATCGAACCCATCGTTCTACTATTCCTAGACCGGGAAGGGAACTTGCTGTTCCAACAGGACAATGCACGTCCGCATGTATCCCGTGCCACCCAACGTGCTCTAGAAGGTGTAAGTCAACTACCCTGTGCCAGCAAGATCTCCGGATCTGTCCCCCATTGAGCATGTTTGGGACTGGATGAAGCGTCGTCTCACGCGGTCTGCACGTCCAGCACGAACGCTGGTCCAACTGAGGCGCCAGGTGGAAATGGCATGGCAAGCCGTTCCACAGGACTACATCCAGCATCTCTACGATCGTCTCCATGGGAGAATAGCAGCCTGCATTGCTGCGAAAGGTGGATATACACTGTACTAGTGCCGACATTGTGCATGCTCTGTTGCCTGTGTCTATGTGCCTGTGGTTCTGTCAGTGTGATCATGTGATGTATCTGACCCCAGGAATGTGTCAATAAAGTTTCCCCTTCCTGGGACAATGAATTCACGGTGTTCTTATTTCAATTTCAGGAGTGTACTTTTTCGATGGCTGTTGAATACACCAATGCTTCTAAATGTCTACGAGCCCAAAAATTTAAGCAGTTACGATCTTCGAAGTACACGTCGCTAATTAACAGTCTGCGTGAGGTACTGTCGTATGGGGTGCAGGAAATAGTGGTATGTCGTCGTATCAAAACCATATCCGTTATCCTTTTGCACTGGTAACGTTCTCCGATAGCCCGGATAACTCGTCGTGTGTAAATTGATGATAAACAGGAACTGTTACTTTATCTCATAAGGTCCACAGTCCTATGAATCTGAAGACAGCAACTCCTGTCTACAAATTGGTGCGAAAACGAACGTGATGCCTCCCTTCGACGATCGGTCTAGGGATCTGCCCACACGTCGTCGTTGTGGTAATTCACTGTCCCACTCTGAGCGTAACTGAAGTGTACACAATGAACTGCAGATCATCACCGTTCCGTCTTGAAATGCACTGTCATATCTGTAATGTGTTATGGTGATCTTGTGGTATGGATACGCTGTAAGTATCTCCTGTATTTAAATGATTTCATACTGTCAGAAAATGCTAATGTAGACAGTTAATAACAGCAAGTGCTGAAGCAGACGATTGACAGCACAGCGCAAGTAAAACGTGGGCAGTAACGAGCTCTTTAAAGCACTGAGTCGGGTCTACTTTGTAGCACTTGTGGTGTAACACCCAAAGGGGTGGGCACGAATGAGTAGTTTTGTACTCACACTGGTTGTTTCTTTGTGAGAAATAGGCAATAAAAATTTAGATTTTCTGCAATGCTTCAGATTTTAAATTCGTTCAAATGGTTCAAATGGCTCTGAGCACTATGGGACTCAACTGCAGTGGTCATTAGTCCCCTAGAACTTAGAACTACTTAAACCTAACTAACCTAAGGACATCACACACATCCATGCCCGAGGCAGGATTCGAACCTGCGACCGTAGCAGTCGCACGGTTCCGGACTGCGCGCCTAGAACCGCGAGACCACCGCGGCCGGCTTAAATTCGTTGGAAACGCTGTTTTTCGATGTGTAAGATGTTTCGCTAGTACCGTTTTCAGTGGATATTTTCATCATCTTCCTAAGCTCGGTATCGCGTGAATCAGATCAACGAGCGTGAGATGCAGTGGTACTGCCTTTGTATTGATTTGTCCCTCAGTCTGCTTGTACGGGAGATGCTCTCCACGCAGGAGCTACCAGCTCGTAACCGCTCTAATAGTTAACGGCCTGCCATTCTCTTTCGGTTACGTTATTCGCCTGTACAATTCTGTAATTACATTACTTACATTGGCTTCACTACAGCTGGCTTAATTGTTACCTTACACTTTGTGTATACTGTGAAAGATCAAGCTTTGTTCTTAAATTTAACATTGCGGTTCACTCACAATCAGACCAGTATTTCGGTCTTGCGTCATGTATCCAACATTATAGAAAGGAGGGTCACCATGTAGGAGGCGGATGCCACCTATCCCTATAGAAGACAAAACCCAAGACATATACGCAGAGATGCGAACCTGAGACTATCATGTTACCTTTGAAATCATCAAACCCACGGTCAGGATCAGAAATTATAGCATAAGTGATTTTGTGTGTACTAATTATAAAAGAAGGCACATGCCATCAGATTTCTGGAAAAATATCCCACTATACTACTAAAATAAGCACGGTCTCATAAATACAGGAGCTATCAATCTACCATTACATTATGTTACAGCTGTCAAGTATTGAGTGGAGTAAAAACATGCGAAAACATTATCTAACGAATATTAATTTTACTTCAGGAATTCAGAGAGCAATTTTGAAATCGCGTTTAGTAGTGAAAGGTGCAATGGGACAGCAACGAATACTTTCGTGACATTTGTGGACCTAAAGAATGCGTTCTGTAATGGAACTTCGAGATCTGAACCATTCTGCATAATAGGAATAAAGCCTGGAGGTACAGAAACAGTCTGAAATGTGAAATCGAGAAGCAATATATTGTTTGAAGAATAGAGTGGGTAGGCAAAGCAGATTTCATCATAATGGGCCCATGGTTCTCCTTATGTAAACTAACTGGCCACTTTGGCCAAGCATCCTTATGTAAATTACCCATTGTCTTGTGCTCTTAAGTTATGTTTACGCAAGCCTTATTTATGAGCTTAACAAAATCAAACTAGTCACACTTAAGACCCTAGCGTAAACAAATTGCCATTAGATGCTCTTACATTTATGATGTGTAGATGCAGATTGACGCAACGAATCAAACATTTGTACGAAGTCCAGGACTGGAACCGAAGTCTCCTGCTTACTAGGCAGATGTCATAACCGCTACACCACCCTGGCACAGTGGCACTGCGCAACTGCACCGACTACCTTAGCATGCCTCTCCACTGTTCGAGTTTATGGGGAATATAAAGTGGGCTGATCTGTTAATGGGCATTAGGATTGAAGAGGGAGCCATGCTAGAGCAGTACATGCGGTTGTGCAAAGCCATTGTGCCAGGTTGTTATGGTCGTCAGAACATCTGCCTAGTGAGGAGACCTAAGTTCGAATCTCAGCCTTGGTAGTTTTTTATGTATGTATGTATAATTCATGACCAGATGCTTTTGGACTGATCTTAATGTCAATAATTTGTGACCAACAAAACTGCCCCACTCTTCTAAGTTGGTTTGGAGAGGGAGCATTATGCTATTGACTGAAATACTATAATTTATAAGCCAAAAATATCATCATGAGTGTCCAGACACTCTGATATTACATTGGATATGTGGACCTAGTCAGGCATTATCCTGTTTGCTGAATTATCTTAATCACTATAATTTAAAACCCAAAATTGGTAACTGCATGCAATGAGGAAGTATAATTTTATACCCACTACGATGTAATAGTCACTTGACATTTTCTCTCCATCCCAGGAATATATATGTACGTTGCTATGAACTCTCTGCAGTGCTATAGTAAAAGATAATTGGATGTATTATAACTTTATAGCAACATGTTGCACCGATCAGAAATATTTGAAGTGTAAAAAAATGCTTATGTGAACATACCATAGTCAGCAGTAGACGCGTAAATATCCACTTAACCCAAGCTGAAAACCGTATAGCTCAGAGGTACAGCCTCAAACATATATCACTATAGTTTGTATTGAGAAACGGATGCACTTGCAAGCTTATTAGAACATTGCCACTCATGCAGGCCTGATCACATGACTCAGCCTACCATCATCATTCCCACCAGCTGGATCACTGAATTGGAGGCAGTTTCTCAGGTGCACCTGATCACTACTACCACTACTGCCGCTTTGTCGTAGATCGTGTCTTACGACATACACAGCAGCCTAATGTTTATATACAGTCAATAAATTCTTTGCACAGCAAATTGCTACCTGTATATGTGACACATCTGCAGCAGTGGATAGACAAATATATCATGAACCCCACCATGCATCACAGTCCAGCAAATGCAGCGGTATCACGTTTCATCACACAGGCTGGTCCTAGATTAAACAGCTCCTCCGAGTCATTGCATATAAACTCCCAATGCAGTCTGAATAATACAAAGCTGATGCCTCCTAGTTTTGCTGCCACTGTTACAAGTTCTGTGCATTTGGATTAATTTACACCTTATGTATGTTAATGGAGACTGACAGAGGTGCGGAATAATACATGCTCGAAATTTCTAACCTCTGATAAACTTTCTGTGTACTGTCTATTCCAAAAACAGTGGTTTGATTCAACTATTCAATGAACCAGCTTAAATGTCGAAATATGTAGCCTCTGGTAAAATTACTGCACACTATCAAACACACATAAAGTAGTCGGATTCAGTATGTTAATGCACACGAAAGATAAGACTAATACAATTCCCAAATAATGACTTCAGCTATCCTCCAGTCAGTAATTGCACTGTAGAACAGTTTTCAGCGTTCTCTCTTCTTATTGGTTGATAAAATTGTGGGAAATTACTCCATTGTGCAGCTTTGACTCCAGCACACAAAAATAGACCTAAGCACACCTGGCTTTCTCCCACAGCTCCGCTACATATAAGACATACTGTGCAGCTTCAACCCACCTCAATGTTACTCTGACCATCGACACTAGCACTAGAGCAACTATGTAGTGAATATGTGACAGATTTGGCGAGGAAGGAAGAGAGCGCCCTAAGTTGGGTGGTGGTTCAAGTGTGTATCGGAAATACTTTATGTGTGTGCATGCTTATGTTGGTGTGCAGCAAAAATCTAATGACTTTATCTTTTGTGTTAGTGACTGCAGCATACCATCTGCATTTATGGGACAAGAATATTGGGCCTGTTCATAATCAAATTTTAGGGGGGAGGTGACTGCTTCAGGATGACTGAAACAAGCGGAGATTGCAATAGTAAGTACACATCATCTGTGTGCATGAGTAACTCTTCTTACAGTAATTTTCTGACGTAATGCTGCCCCCACTCCCACCCCACCGCTCCAGCCATAGATTTGTTTAATGACGTTGCTCAAATGGGTGTGGATGAGAGCATTATGGTGAAGCCCAGTCTGATAAATGTGTGCTCCTTGGATGTAGACTCTCAGCCAATCTGCCGACTCCACGTATGGTTAGCTCCTGGAATGCAGGCATTACTCCAGTCCCACCTGAGACTGGTCCGTTGAATGCACATCAGTACAAGTAATAATATGATCTGAAACCTCCTGGAAGTCTCGGTCCGGCTCACAGTTTTAATCTGCCAGGAAGTTTCATATCGGCGCACACTCGGCTGCAGAGTGAAAATTTCATTCTGGAAAAATCCCCCAGGTTGTGGCTAAGCCATGTCTCCGCAATATCCTTTCTTTCAGGAGTACTAGTTCTGTAAGGTTTGCAGGAGAGCTTCTGTAAGTTTGGAAGGTAGGAGACGAGGTACTGGCAGAAGTAAAGCTGTGAGGACGGGGCGTGAGTCGTGCTTGGGGAGCTCAGATGGTAGAGCACTCGCCCGCGTAAGGCAAAGGTCCCGAGTTCGAATCTCGGTCCGGCACACGGTTTTAACCTGCTACGAAGTTTCATATCAGCGCACACTCCGCTGCAGAGTGAAAATCCCATTCTGAATGATATGATCCTCTCTCTCTCTCTCTCTCTCTCTCTCTCTCTCTCTCTCTTGAGAAACGGATGCACTTGCAAGTTTATTAGAACATTGCCACTCATGCAGGTCTGATCACATGACTCAGCCTGCCACCATCATTCCCACCAGCTGGATCACTGAATTGGAGGTATATATATATATATATATGTGTGTGTGTGTGTGTGTGTGTGTGTGTATTTAATTTACACTGGACAATTATACATCATCAACTATTAGTTTTACAGAAATACCCCAGGTCCCATCAGAGTGTAGGGCTCCATTTTCAGCCCTAAGTTCACAGGGTTCTGATTGAGAATGAGCAGATACATATGCAGCAGTCATTCACATACGAGGGTGACTACAATAATAATTTACACATACATTACTTACGAGTTTTTCCTTGTGTTTCTAGAGAGGTTATATTACGATATTGCAATGATTGGATGGGCTGATGATGCAGCTATCGACATTGAGGATAATGAGATTTCTTTCCCCTTTCTCCGTTTCTTGGACCAACGAATCACTAATTAACCGTCTAAGTAAGATACTGTGGTATGAGGTGCAGGAAGTGGACTGGACTGCCGTCTTTCAAAAACCACATCCATTGTCTATCTGCTCCAGTAACGTTCTCCATTAGCCTGGGTAATTTGGCGTGCAGAATCTGACGATAAAAGGCAACTGTTAGTTTTCGTGGTAAAATGCACTGTCCTATGAATCTGACATCTACAACTATCGCCCACAACTTTATTTCAAAGCTAAACTGATACTTGCTTCAGTGACTGCTCGAGGGTTAGCGTCCGCCCACATTTGGTTTTTCTGGTGATATACTGTCCCACTCGCTGTGAATGCTGCTTCATCAGCAAATAAAGTGATAGTTGTGAACTATGTTTCATTAGTGTTCCGTTTTAAAATGCATTGACAGATTTGCAATCTGGTGTGCTGATCTTGTGGTATGAGAGATTGTACACACCGTAAGTGGCTTCTGTATATAAATAATCTTACACTGTCACAAAATATGAGTACAGACTGTTAATAATAGCGCTTTCACGTAAGCAGACGATTGGCACAACAGCGCAAGTAAAATTTGGGGAGCAATGAGCTCTTTTAACTATTTGGTCTTATCTGTAGCATCTGTAACAACACCCAAAGGCATGGACACGAATGAGTATTTTGTACTCTCATTGGTTGTTTTTTTGTGTGGAAAATTGGTAATAAAAGTATACCTTTTCTGTAAGGCTTCAGACTCTAAATTCGTTAGTAACTCTGTTTTTCGATGTGAAAGATGTTTCGCTAGTAATGTTTTCATTGAACATTCTCGTCATCATTCAAAGCTCGGTATCAGTCGCTTTCGATGAATCAGACCAATGAGCATGAGATGCAGTGGCACAGTCTTTGTATTGATTGGTCCCTCACACTACTTTGGCGGGAGGTGCTTTCCGCGCAGGAGCTGCCAGCACGGAACTCTCCTGCTACTCAGTGGTCCGCCGGTCCCTTTCGGTTAAGTTTTTCATCTGCACAACTTTGTAATTACATTATTGGCACTGGTCTCGCTTCAGATGGGCCACTTATCATTTATCTCTTTGTGTATACTGTGATGAAATATGCTTCGTTGTTAAATGTAACAATGTTTTGATTTTGCATCGTATTTCCCTCATTAACGACAGAAGCAAAATTTACATAATAAGGAAGGAAAGAAATTTGATAAAGGGAAGGTCGATAGACATGTATTGATGGACGTTAAAGGTAGTTCTGGATAAGTTAGTAGTAATTCTTGAGGCATGTAATGTAAGAGCTAGAAAAACGGTACCACTGGCCCATGTAAAACATGGAAAACGGTACCACTGATTCATGTAGAACATGGGGAGACAATAGACGTATACTACAAAGATGCAAACCTGAGACGATTACGTTGTCTTTGTCATTTTGTGCCTATTGTTTATAAATGAAGGGACAAACCATCACATTCCTACAAAAGGATCCCATTACACTACTCAAAGAGGCATGATTTGATAAATGTGGGAGTTATCAACCAGAAAACTATTCCACTACACTACTGAAAGAGGCACGATTTCGTAAATGTGGGAGGTATCAATCATCCATTGCAATACATCGAGTTTACAAATTCTTGAGATAAGCAACGTGCAGAAACAAATAAACGCAAACATTACTGGACGATGATTAATTTACATTCAGGAATCCACAGGAGCAATTTTCTAATGGCATTTGATATTGGAAGGTGGTACAGCACTATCACGAATACTTGCATGGCCTCTATGCATCTAGATAGTGTCTTCTGCAATGTGAGGTAGAGTTATACATTTGATACATTGAAAATAATTAGAATAAAGTCTGGAGGCACAGAAATAATCTGGAATGATTAATCGTGAAACGATATTTCGCATGTAGTAGTGGCTGAAGTGGCAAAGCGGGTTTCAGCACAATGGTCCCACTGCTGTGCTTGTGTAAGCAGTCTGGTCACTTGGCGTAACGTCCCTATGTAAACCAACGGCTCACTTGTGCTCTTAAGTTATTTTCATGGAAGCCTACTTTATGACCATAATGTAAACAAACTGGTCACCTGTCTGGGAAAAATGGACGCCAGATGCTGTTATGTTCATATAAGTGTAATTTATTACCATATGCTTTCAGCATAACCTTAGTGGCCATTATTTGAGACCCCAATAAATGGCCACCTTTCCTCCTCCCGTCTCCCACTCCTCTAGGCTGAGTGGGTGCTGGTGTTGGGGGAATATCCTATTTTCTGAATTACCTGTATTGTAAGTCATGATCCAAAAACGTAATGGCTGTCTGGATACTTTGACATTGCAGTGGATGTGTGAAGCTGGTGGGGTGTTATCCTGTTGACTGAATTATCTTATTGACTATTATATATCTAACCCAATACTGGTCAGTGCACGTATGTAGCTAGCATAGTTTATTACCCACTATGATGTCACAGCCATCTGAGACTCTTTTGTCCACTACAAGAAATATGGAGGAACTTTTCTATATACTCACTGCACCGAGTGGTCTATAGCGCCTTGTCACGGTGCACGCGGCTCCTCATCGGAGGTTCGAGTCCTCCCTCGGGCATGGGGGTGTGTGTTTTCCTTACTGTAAGTTAGTCTAAGTTACATTAAGTAATGCGTAAGCTTAGGGGCCGATGACCTCAGCAGTCTGGTCCCATACGACCTTACGACAAATTTCCAAATTTATACTCACTACATTGCTCTATTTAAAAGATAATTTGATGTATTGCAGTTGGCTCACTGCATCGGAGACAGCCTCATATGTGTACCTGGTCACTACTGCTACTGTCACTTTGTGCTGCCTGATGTTGAAACATAGCTGCTCAACTGTTGACACATTGTTCAAAAGTGGGCACTATGTGGGTGTACAGAAAGCTCTTTGTGTGTATGTGGCACACACTCCTCAGAGGCGAAGGCACTGATGACTGACCATTCATAACATGTCTGGAGAAGTAGGTGGATAAATGTGTTATAAACCACACTATGCATCAGGGGTCAGCAAGTGCAGCATAATCTCATTTCATCATACAGGCTGCTCCTACCTTAAACAGCTACTCGAGTATTTGTACGAGGGCAGTTCAATAAGTAATGCAACACATTCTTTTTCTCGGCCAATTTTGGTTGAAAAAACCGGAAATTTCTTGTGGAATATTTTCAAACATTCCCGCTTCGTCTCGTATAGTTTCATTCACTTCCGACAGGTGGCAGCGCTGTACGGAGCTGTTAAAATGGCGTCTGTAACGGATGTGCGTTGCAAACAACGGGCAGTGATCGAGTTTCTTTTGGCGGAAAACCAGGGCATCTCAGATATTCATAGGCGCTTGCAGAATGTCTATGGTGATCTGGCAGTGGACAAAAGCACGGTGAGTCGTTGGGCAAAGTGTGTGTCATCATCGCCGCAAGGTCAAGCAAGACTGTCTGATCTCCCGCGTGCGGGCCGGCCGTGCACAGCTGTGACTCCTGCAATGGCGGAGCGTGCGAACACACTCGTTCGAGATGATCGATGGATCACCATCAAACAACTCAGTGCTCAACTTGACATCTCTGTTGGTAGTGCTGTCACAATTGTTCACCAGTTGGGATATTCAAAGGTTTGTTCCCGCTGGGTCCCTCGTTGTCTAACCGAACACCATAAAGAGCAAAGGAGAACCATCTGTGCGGAAATGCTTGCCCGTCATGTGGCTGAGGGTGACAATTTCTTGTCAAAGATTGTTACAGGCGATGAAACATGGGTTCATCACTTCGAACCTGAAACAAAACGGCAATCAATGGAGTGGCGCCACACCCACTCCCCTACCAAGAAAAAGTTTAAAGCCATACCCTCAGCCGGTAAAGTCATGGTTACAGTCTTCTGGGACGCTGAAGGGGTTATTCTGTTCGATGTCCTTCCCCATGGTCAAACGATCAACTCTGAAGTGTATTGTGCTACTCTTCCGAAATTGAAGAAACGACTTCAGCGTGTTCGTAGGCACAAAAATCAGAACGAACTTCTCCTTCTTCATGACAACGCAAGACCTCACACAAGTCTTCGCACCCGAGAGGAGCTCACAAAACTTCAGTGGACTGTTCTTCCTCATGCACCCTACAGCCCCGATCTCGCACCGTCGGATTTCCATATGTTTGGCCCAATGAAGGACGCAATCCGTGGGAGGCACTACGCGGATGATGAAGAAGTTATTGATGCAGTACGACGTTGGCTCCGACATCGGCCAGTGGAATGGTACCGTGCAGGCATACAGGCCCTCATTTCAAGGTGGCGTAAGGCCGTAGCATTGAATGGAGATTACGTTGAAAAATAGTGTTGTGTAGCTAAAAGATTGGGGAATAACCTGGTGTATTTCAATGCTGAATAAAACAACCCCTGTTTCAGAAAAAAAAAAATGTGTTGCATTACTTATTGAACTGCCCTCGTATATACGAGGGGCATTTGAAAAGTCCGCGCAAAGTCCAAGAGATGGGACCACCGGCGCGTATCGAGCTCATGTTTAGTTAGTAGCATCTTTGGAAAGAACGCACACCAAGTTTCAGCCATATTCGTCAATTTCTTTGTGTTTGGCATTCGTGAGAATCAAGGATATTGAGTGATTGTCAAAGAATGGACGAAAAAGAATTTCGTGTGGTGATTAAACATTACTTTATGAAAGGCGAAACGCCTCAGAATGCTACAGAGAAGCTTGATAAACATTACGGTGACTATGCACCTTCGATTAGAACAGTTTATAAGTGGCCATATGGGCCCAAGTGATGCTGAACGTTCTGGACGCCCTGTGGAGGTTACGACTCCACAAATCATTGATAAAATCCATGATATGGTGATGGACGACGGAAGAGTCAAGGTGCGTGAGATTCATAGTGCTGTGGGCATCTCAAATGAACAGGTACATAATATTTTGCATAAACATTTGGACATGAGAAAGCTATCCGCAAGATGGGTTCCGCGATTGCTCATGCTTGACCAAAAACGGAATCGTGTGAAGTGTTTCAAGGATGGTCTGCAGCTCTTCAGGAAGAATCCGCAGGACTTTAAGCGCCGTTTCGTCACTGTGAATGAATCATGGATACATTACTATACTCCTGGGATCAAACAACAATCTAAACAATGGGTTACCAAGGGAGAATCTGCACCAAAAAAGGCGAAGACCATTCCTTCGACCGGAAAAGTTATGGCGACTGTCTTTTGGGATTCGCAAGGGATAATCCTCATCGAGTATCTGGAAAAAGGTAAAAATATTACAGGTGCATATTATTGATCGTTATTGGACCGCAAAAATGTCATTTTCTATTAAGACAATGCACCGGCACATACCTCAGCAGTTGTAGTCGCAAAATTAATGGAAATACGATTCCAACTCGTTTCACATCCCCCCTGTTCTCCAGACTTGGGTCCCTCGGACTACTATTTGTTCCCCAATTTGAAGAAATGGCTGGCGGAACAAAGATTTTATTCAAACGAGGAGGTGATTGCAGCAACTAATAGCTATTTTGCAGACTTGGGTAATTCCTATTATTCAGAAGGGATTAACAAATTAGAACAGCGTTGGACGAAGTGTATAAGTCTAAAAGGCGACTATGTCGAAAAATTATAAAGGTTTACCCCAAACATGTAAGTAGTTTTTATTTTTGCACGGACTTTTCAAACGCCTCTCGTAAACTACCAATGCAGCCTGAATAATGCAAAGCTGATGCCTCGCCGATTTTCTGCCACTATCACAAGCTCCATGCATTTCAATACATAACTAACATAATTTACAGATTCTATATATTAATGGAGTGTGCCAAAGACGTTTAATAATGCAGACTCGAAATTTGTAGCCTCTGATAAACTTTCTTTCAGCTTATGTCTCCCAAATAGGGGTTGGATTCAGTGCATTAATGTACCGACTTAAATCTTGAAATATATAGCTCCAAGTAAACGTTGTGCTTGTTATAATTAGCTTTTCATTACCAATAGTGACAGGGGTGGTACATGACTTCAACCAGTCTCCAGTCAGTGCTACTGGGCAGACCTGACTCTCACCAACACATAGCAGTAAGGTGTAGACACACCTGTCTTCGCCTCCCCACCCCGCCCCATGCCCTACGCAACTTAATATAAGACATACTGTACAGCTTCCATCCACCTCAGTGTTACACTGACTGTTGACAATAGCAGCAGCAGCAGTTATGTAGAGCCAGTGTGATTTACCTGCTGATTAAGCAAGAGAACACCTCCATCTGGGTAGTGGTGGATGTACATATCGAAAATACTTTGTGTGCATCTCTGTGTTCATGTACAGCTACAATATGATGACTTTTTCTTTAATGTTACCGACTGCAACATATGATCGCCATTGATGGGGAACAAATCATTGGATTTCTTCGTAATCGGTTCTAGGAGGGTGGTAGCTGGTTCAGAACGACTCAACCAGAATTATTAATAAGCAAAACTTGCAGTAGTATGTACAGATCTTCATATATCTGTGTTTGTATTTATTTATTTATTGTGACAGTTATCTGGCGTAACGCTCTTTACCTCCTCAGGATTTTTGAATGATATTGCTCAAATGGCTGTAAATGAGTGTATTATATATATATATATATATATATATATATATATATATATATATATATATATATATATGATACTTACACACCATTGTATATTCCGGTTTATAGAAATATCCCAGGTCCCACCACAACCTATGGCTTCATTTCCCACTATAAGTTCACATGGCAGAGGTCTGATAGTGGATGAGCAGATATGGATGTATTAGTCATTCGCATAAGTGTTCCTACAACAATAATTTACATATACATTGCTTATGAGACGTTTTTCTTACATTTCAAAAAGACATCTTATATAAAGATGTTGCAATGTCTGAATGGGTTGATGTGACAGTCGTATTTAAGTATTAGTTCATATTTGTATACAATTAATTTAAGCTTGCATGAAATGCCTATGAGATGCTTTTATTTTGTTTCTAAGGAGGAGGCTAGATGTTATTGCGATGGGGGATGACTTAGATTCTTGCACTCAGGTTGGTGATATATTGAGTGGCATTTTACCAGTTGATGAAGAGTTGATGAGATCTGTATTGAGAAGTACAGATGGCAATTAATTTCTACGTAAGTACCAAGTAAAAAAAAAGCTGTTGAAACTTGCATATGATTCTTCTTTTAGGGATTCTCATGTTTAATGCTTATCCATGTTATAATTGTTACCAACAGGAAATTTGGATCCATCTGGGATCAACTTGAAACATCATCTTGACTCAGACCCTTATTATCACACTCCCTTTACTCACCCTGTCATCATGCTCACTCAACCCTGTCCATCACCATATGCACCTTGCCTTAGGCTGTCGTCACATCTGCCTTGGTTGTTGATGTGTTTGCTGGCTACATATACTTACCAACCATTTAGCAGCAGTTTCCATGCCCACTCTGCTAGTTTAGGGCAGCATCAGGTTTGTCACACATCTGATTTATCCTACTCAATGGTTGGAGGCACATTTGAGGACAGGATCATGTAGGTCACCATTAATAACTCTACTGCTGGCTAACAAGATCCAATCCATGTATATGTATCTATTTTACAAACAGAGCTTCCACAAATCGTTAACAATGCATAGTATTCCACCATAACGTGGAGTGCAGTTTCTTGCTGAGAACTCATGTACATCCCAAAACAATATGTCGTGGCGATGATGAAAAACCCGTTCTCTATAATTGAGGTGAAAACTGCATATACCATTGGGCACCTAAATTGCTGGGTGGTTCCAAAATTAAACGACAATGTCATACTGGGCCAATCCTCTGAAATGCAGAAAAAAGGGTCTGGTAAGTCACCCATGAACCATGGACCTTGCCGTTGGTGGGGAGGCTTGCGTGCCTCAGCGATACAGATGGCCATACCGTAGGTGCAACCACAACGGAGGGGTATCTGTTGAGAGACCAGACAAACATGTGGTTCCTGAAGAGGGGCAGCAGCCTTTTCAGTAGTTGCAGGGGCAACAGTCTGGATGATTGACTGATCTGGCCTTGTAACATTAACCAAAACGGCCTTGCTGTGCTGGTACTGCGAACGGCTGAAAGCAAGGGGAAACTACAGCCGTAATTTTTCCCGAGGACATGCAGCTTTACTGTATGATTAAATGATGATGGCGTCCTCTTGGGTAAAATATTCCGGAGGTAAAATAGTCCCCCATTCGGATCTCCGGGCGGGGACTACTCAAGAGGACGTCGTTATCAGGAGAACGAAAACTGGCATTCTACGGATCGGAGCGTGGAATGTCAGATCCCTTAATCGGGCAGGTAGGTTAGAAAATTTAAAAAGGGAAATGGATAGGTTAAAGTTAGATATAGTTGGAATTAGTGAAGTTCGGTGGCAGGAGGAACAAGACTTTTGGTCAGGTGATTACAGGGTTATAAATACAAAATCAAATAGGGGTAATGAAGGAGTAGGTTTCATAATGAATAAAAAAATAGGAGTGCGGGTTAGCTACTACAAACAGCATAGTGAACGCATTATTGTGGCCAAGATAGACACAAAGCCCATGCCTACTACAGTAGTACAAGTTTATATGCCAACTAGCTCTGCAGATGATGAAGAAATTGATGAAATGTATGACGATATAAAAGAAATTATTCAGGTAGTGAAGGGAGACGAAAATTTAATAGTCATGGGTGACTGGAATTCGTCAGTAGGAAAAGGGAGAGAAGGAAACATAGTGGGTGAATATGGATTGGGGGGAAGAAATGAAAGAGGAAGCCGCCTTGTAGAATTTTGCACAGAGGATAACTTAATCATAGCTAACACTTGGTTCAAGAATCATAAAAGAAGGTTGTATACCTGGAAGAATCCTGGAGATACTAATAGGTATCAGATAGATTATATAATGGTAAGACAGAGATTTAGGAACCAGGTTTTAAATTGTAAGACATTTCCAGGGGCAGATGTGGATTCTGACCACAATCTATTGGTTATGAACTGCAGATTGAAACTGAAGAAACTGCAAAAAGGTGGGAATTTAAGGAGATGGGACCTGGATAAACTGAAAGAACCAGAGGTTGTAGAGAGTTTCAGGGAGAGCATAAGGAAACAATTGACAGGAATGGGGGAAAGAAATACAGTAGAAGAAGAATGGGTAGCTCTGAGGGATGAAGTAGTGAAGGCAGCAGAGGATCAAGTAGGTAAAAAGGCGAGGGCTAATAGAAATCCTTGGGTAACAGAAGAAATATTGAATTTAATTGATGAAAGGAGAAAATATAAAAATGCGGTAAATGAAGCAGGCAAAAGGGAATACAAACGTCTCAAAAATGAGATCGACAGAAAGTGCAAAATGGCTAAGCAGGGATGGCTAGAGGACAAATGTAAGGATGTAGAGGCTTGTCTCACTAGGGGTAAGATAGATACTGCCTACAGGAAAATTAAAGAGACCTTTGGAGAGAAGAGAACCACTTGTATGAATATCAAGAGCTCAGATGGCAACCCAGTTCTAAGCAAAGAAGGGAAGGCAGAAAGGTGGAAGGAGTATATAGAGGGTCTATACATGGGCGATGTACTTGAGGATAATATTATAGAAATGGAAGAGAGTGTAGATGAAGATGAAGTGGGAGATACGATACTGCGTGAAGAGTTTGACAGAGCACTGAAAGACCTGAGTCGAAACAGGGCCCCGGGAGTAGACAACATTCCATTAGAACTACTGATGGCCTTGGGAGAGCCAGTCATGACAAAACTCTACCATCTGATGAGCGAGATGTATGACAGGCGAAATACCCACAGACTTCAAGAAGAATATAATAATTCCAATACCAAAGAAAGCAGGTGTTGACAGATGTGAAAATTACCGAACTATCAGTTTAATAAGTCACAACTGCAAAATACTAACGCGAATTCTTTACAGACGAATGGAAAAACTGGTATAAGCGGACCTCGGGGAAGATCAGTTTGGATTCCGTAGAAATGTTGGAACACGTGAGGCAATACTAACCTTACGACTTATCTTAGAAGAAAGATTAAGAAAAGGCAAACCTACGTTTCTACCATTTGTAGACTTAGAGAAAGCTTTTGACAACGTTAACTGGAATCTTTCAAATTCTGAAGGTGGCAGGGGTAAAATACAGGGAGCGAAAGGCTATTTACAATTTGTACAGAAACCAGATGGCAGTTATAAGAGTCGAGGGGCATGAAAGGGAAGCAGTGGTTGGGAAAGGAGTGAGACAGGGTTGTAGCCTCTCCCCGATGTTATTCAATTTGTATATTGAGCAAGCAGTAAAGGAAACAAAAGAAAAATTCGGAGTAGGTATTAAAATTCATGGAGAAGAAGTAAACTTTGAGGTTCGCCGATGACATTGTAATTCTGTCAGAGACAGCAAAGGACTTGGAAGAGCAGTTGAACGGAATGGACAGTGTCTTGAAAGGACGATATAAGATGAACATCAACAAAAGCAAAACGAGGATAATGGAATGTAGTCAAATTAAATCGGGTGATGCTGAGGGGATTAGATTAGGAAATGAGACACTTAAAGTAGTAAAGGAGTTTTGCTATTTGGGGAGTAAAGTAACTGATGATGGTCGAAGTAGAGAGGATATAAAATGTAGACTGTCAATGGCAAGGAAATCGTTTCTGAAGAAGAGAAATTTGTTAACATCGAGTATAGATTTAAGTGTCAGGAAGTCGTTTCTGAAAGTATTTGTATGGAGTGTAGCCATGTATGGAAGTGAAACATGGACGATAACCAGTTTGGACAAGAAGAGAATAGAAGCTTTCGAAATGTGGTGCTACAGAAGAATGCTGAAGATAAGGTGGGTAGATCACGTAACTAATGAGGAGGTATTGAATAGGATTGGGGAGAAGAGAAGTTTGTGGCACAACTTGACTAGAAGAAGGGATCGGTTGGTAGGACATGTTTTGAGGCATCAAGGGATCACAAATTTAGCATTGGAGGGCAGCGTGGAGGCTAAAAATCGTAGAGGGAGACCAAGAGATCAATACACTAAGCAGATTCAGAAGGATGTAGGTTGCAGTAGGTACTGGGAGATGAAGAAGCTTGCACAGGATAGAGTAGCATGGAGAGCTGCATCAAACCAGTCTCAGGACTGAAGACCACAACAACAACAACAAGTCATTAAGCCATATAATCCTTCTGGATTTTCTCTCACACATTGTTGACATTAAATGGAAGGGGGGCAGGTCATCCCATATCCCACTTCCATAAAATATAACAAAAGAATGTGGCATTATTGATGTCCAAAATCATCATGAATTTTGCTTTATATGGTAAACTACGGCTTGCAAAAGAAAGTACAAGAAAAATGTACAGTGTGCAACTCAATATGAAAGGGATGATATTTGTGGATAGCATCAATTTCCTCATTAAACTTTAGGGTGTACTTACGTGAGAAGTAGGATTCCTGTATATCAGTTCAGGTTTATGGCCTGAACGAAGAAGAATGCATGTCAGAAGAGAATGGTGAATATGTGCAGAATAATGTTAACAGGAAGTCATTTCACCCCTCTACAGTTAGTAACTAGCTGGTCAGCATGAGGAACGTGTAGAATTTTTGCCATTACTCCAGGTGTAAAAGCAACACTACACCTAGACCGAGAACATATCCTGTCTACTTTCCTCCCAACTGTTAAAACATACAGGTGCCTACCACACCTGCCCTTGTTGACTGAATCCTTTTACTGAAAGTGATCTATTAGCAAAGCATCTACTGAACTGCTCTGAACAGGAAATGCACAATGAGAAAAATAAACTCTTAAAATTTAAGAATATCCATTACGAGGAACGTTACACCTTTGTAGCACACGCTGACCGAGTGCCCACTCACTACTGCTGTGAATGGTGAGGTTACCCTCTACCTCGCACAGTGCATTCACAGAACGGCATGTACAAGTATCATATGTGGCAACATTCCATGTTGTATGCAAATGTGACTCGAGTCATAATCGCTTTGAATCTTAAGTCGGAGAAATTCCTGCAAGATGGTTGCTTTCTAAGGGAGGTTGATGTGATTTGTCGCACCAACATTCCCATGACAAAATCGCAGGAAAATGAGCAATTATACTAGAAAGCAGTTAAATGTCATATACGGGGGTAATCCCAAAAGTAAGGTATCGTATTTTTTATAAGTACATAGACCTGTTTATTTCTACAATGGTTTACATCAGTTTACAGCTTGAACATTTAGCTATTTTTCGACATAATCACCATTTCTGTCGATGCATTTTTGTAGATGCTGTGGCAGTTTTTGTATGCCCATGTCATAGCAGCTCGCCGCCATGCTGTTCAGAAAGTTACGAACCTCTTCTTTCACCTCGTCGTCGGAACTGAATCGCTTTCCCGCCAAATGTTCTTTTAACCTAGGGAACAGGTGATAGTCACTGGGCGCCAATTCAGGACTATAGGGTGGGTGGGTGATTATGTTCCATTGAAACTGTTGCAGGAGAGAACGGTTTGCCGAGCGATGTGTGGGCGAGGGTTATCATGGAGAATGTGTATGCCCTTGCTCGACATTCCTCTTCTCCGGTTCTTAACTGCCCGTCTGAGTTTTTTCAGAGCCTTACAGTACCTGTCAGCGTTAATTGTGGTTCAAATGGCTCTGAGCACTATGGGACTTAACTTTTGAGGTCATCAGTTCCCTAGAACTTAGAACTACTTAAACCTAACTAACCTAAGGACATCACTCACATCCATGCCCGAGGCAGAATTCGAACCTGCGACCGTAGCGGTTACGCGGTTCCAGACTGAAGCGCCTAAAACCGCACGGCCACACCGGCCGGCGTTAATTGTGGTCCCAGCGATTCAGCTCCGATGACGAGGAGAAAGAAGAGGTTCATAACTTTCTGAACAGCATGGCGGCGAGCTGCTATGACATGGGCATAAAAAACTGCCACAGCGTCTACAGAAATGCATCGACAGAAATGGTGATTATGTCGAAAAATAGCTAAATGTTCAAGTTGTAAACTGATGCAACCCATTGTAGAAATTAACAGGTCTATGTACTTACAAAAAGTAGGAGACCTTACTTTTGGGATTACCCTCGTATGTGGGCTTCCAGTAGACAGAGAGGCTTAAACCCCAGACAGAGACCACTGCCGTGTAACGGGGAAGATCCTCAGTGCAGCTCACAATGCATGAAACTTGAACTATCAGATGGCACAATAAATTCTAGGTGTCTTTCTGTGACCATTTGCATTCAGTGTGGCTATTTGCTACGTAAGAGCTATTATTGATGTGGAGCATTCATTCAATCTGAGCAAGATTACATACAATTTCCAAAAGGTAAGTATTTGTCGCGATCTTCAGAGCAGGATATGCAATATTATCTTCCAGGCAATATCCTTCGAATATTCAATATTTTGACGTTCTTGTAAAAAGAATCACTTTGCTGAGCCAAGCAAGACCATTGAATATGTTTTGCCTATAATTCGGAACATATTAAAATTCTTCATTCTGAAATTGTAAATATTTTCTTAGTAAACTTAATCATTAAAGTGAATTAGAAACCTCCTATGCCGAATTTAACTGCTGAGTGAAGTGTGTTTGTCTGTATTCTGCTACTCCAGAAATGAAGTGAGATTGCATTATTCACAGAAGCGCCAAACTGGTATAGGCATGGGTATTCAGATACAGGGATATGTAAACAGGCGGAATATGGCGGTGCGGTCGGCAACGCCTGTATACGAGAGCAAGTGTCTGGCACAGTTGTTTGATCTTTTACTTCTGCTACATTGGGAGGTTATCAAGATTTAAATGAGTTTGAAAGTAGTGTTATGGTCGGCGCACGAGCGATGTGACACATCATCTCCGAGGTAGCGATGTAGTGGAGATTTTCCCGTACGACAGTTTCATGAGTGTACCGTGAATATCAGGAATCCGGTAAAACATCAAAATTCCCGACGTTGCTGCGGCAGGAAAAAGATCGCGCAAGAACGGGACCAACGACGCCTCAAGAGAATCGTTCAACGTGACAGAAGTGCAGCCCTTCCACAAATTGCTGCAGATTTCAATGCTGGGCCATCAACAAATGCCAGCGTGCGAACCATTCTACCAAACACCATCGATATGGGCTTTCGGAGCCGAAGGCCCTCTCGTGTACCCTTCATGACTGCACGACACAAATCTTTACGCCTCGCTTGGGTCCGTCAACACCGACGTTGCACTGTCAATGACTGGAAACATGTTGTCTGGTCGGACGAGTCTCGTTTCAAATTGTATCGAGCGGGTAGAAGTGTACGGGTGTGGACACAACCTCATGAATCCATGGACCCTGCATGTCAGCAGGGAACTATTCAAGCTGGTGGAGGCTCTGTAATGGTGTGGAGGGTGTGCAGTTGGAGTGATGTGGGACCCCCGATGCGTCTCCATACGACTCTGACAGATGACACGTACGTAAGCATCCTGTCTGATCACCTGTATCAGTTCATGTCCAATGTGTATTCCGACGGACTTGGGAAATTACAGCAGGACAATGCGACGCCCCACACCTCCAGAATTGCTACAGAATGGCTCCAGGGACACTCTTCTGAGTTTAAACTCTTCCGCTTGAGTATATCTGTGATGCCGTGCAACGTGCTGCTCAGAAGAGATCTCCATTCCCTCGTACTCTTACGGATTTATGGACAGCCCTGCAGAATTAATGGTGTCAGTTCCCTCCAGCACTAATTCAAATATTAGTCGAGTCCATGCCACGTCGTATTGGGGCACTTCTGCGTTCTCGTGCGGGGCCTACATGATATTAGGTAGTTGTACAAGTTTCTTTGTCTCTTCAGTGTATTAGTATTTTCATGGTTCAATACCCATAGACGTAAAAAGTGCTTAATCAGAGGAAATTTCTGTATGCGTTAGTGTGTCAACACACATTAAGTTAATAAGCAGACAACTTAAAATTTGAAGTCCGAGTTATATGTGAGTTTATTGTAAAGAGTGGTTGCTTCGTCCGACAAATGGTGCAAGTGGCTCTGAGCACTATGGGACTTAACATCTGAGATCATCAGTCCCCTAGAACTTAGAACTACTTAAACCTAACTAACCTAAGGACATCACACTCATCCATGCCCGAGGCAGGATTGGAACCTGCGACCGTTGCGGTCGCACGGTTCTAGACTGAAGCGCCTAGAACCGCTCGGCCACACAGGCCTTGTCCCACAAACTGCGTGCAAATTTTAATCCTCCTCCTATTACAGTCACATTTGTTAAAACTATTATGTGCAAGCGCTTATCCTCCACATGGCTGAAACGAAGTACGTTTCGTGACCGTAGTTGTGGAACTGAAATCGCGAGGATCTCAGGTGCATGGAACCCACAGTTTTCGCACACAGATTCCTGTAAAACGGACTCCTTATTTTACCACGAGTGACCTAAGTACATCTAGCTTTATTTTGTTTGCTTGATTCATTGCCGTGTTATTTCATTTACAATAGAATCCAGTTTACATTTTATCAATATCGGTAAGTAATTGGTGGAATGATTAGCTATCATCGGTAAACCTATATCTTAGAGACAGCAAAATTGTGTGCAGATGATGCCCAACTATCAGTAAATATTGTAGAACAGTCATGGTACGAACCAACAAGATCTGCTGTTCAAATAAACTTTACTAACAACCAGATTCAAGCATCATCCGGTAAAATGTATACATAGGCTTCCGCGGCCGTTGTCACTATCCATAACATTCTTCACGGTATGTGAACGTTTTGTCAACATGTAAAATTCCTACTACGTTTCGGCCAGTAAGCAAAACTCCCTGAAGAAGACCATTTGCAACAGTGGCCAAAACATTGGAGATATTTTACACAATGACAAAGCAATCACATGCACTGAAGAATTTCATGGATTAGGTAAAATGCTTCATGTCTGTACGCCTGATCGTTCTTACTCCGGAGTCAAAAAATAAAATAAAAAATTTATCGTGTATCACTGAACCTGTCGTCAATCTTCGTACAGTGTGTATAACCGGCTTCCATCGTCCTATGTGCAGTGCATCCCACGTATTTTTGTGACTATGCAGTAACCGCATCATTACTTGTTAGCTGTTTTCCCCTTCTACCACTCGATGTCCCACTTACTAATTTCCGATCCATGAATTTCCGATACATTTATTCGTAAACGCTGCAGCTCGCTCCCTCACTACGGGTTCTGTTGTTGCGTCACTTACCTGCAACCAGTTTGCCTCTACTTCTGTGTTTACTGACCTAGTTCTCGGTAAAGTTTACAATAAGGGGAGAATCCTATCGTTCACGCATCTGTATTGGGAAATTATTTGCAAGATCCCTCTCTCCTCCGAGTATGCAGGAATTAGGAACGAATAATTCTCCTTTATTTTTGCTGTTCTTCAGTAATCGTTCAAATGGTTGAAATGGTTCTGAGCACTATGGGACTTAACATCTGAGGTCATCAGCCGCCTAGACTTACAACTTCTTAAACCCAACTAACCTAAGGATATCACATACATCCATGCCTGAGGCAGGATTCGAACCTACGACCGTAGCAGCAGCGCGGTTCCGGACTGCAACACTTAGAACCGCTCGGCCACAACCGCCGGCGCAGTAATCGTACTGGTAGGAATGGAGACAGGAAGGGGGTGCATCTGATTTCAAAAATCTTCGTGTTCTCTTTAACTTTACATATTACAAAAAATTTACACTATCCAGTCAGATTAATGTGACCACCGCTTACGTCTGACGTCAGGGTGCAACCACCAGACACCAGGTGGCAGCACTAGCGGTGGCAGGTATATAAAAGTGTGAAAGTGTTGTTAACTGCGACCGGAACGGCCGCGGGGTTTACGTGACGGAAAGAGCGTCTGGAACCGTGGAGCGGCCCGTGAACAACACTTACGGGAGAGGACGGACACCAACAACGAAGGACCTTACGAAGAACAACAAGATGGAAGCAACAGAGTCACAAGAAAACCTAACTAATCAACCACGTCCACTTGTACACGGAACAAGAACGTAAATACGCTGTCTGAGGCGAGATGTCCATAGGTGCACGCCAAGATTAGACTGACTGGCTGAGCTTTTTTTTTTTTTTTTCTTTATTGAGTTTCGATTCCCCCTAAAGGGGGCGGGCTGGCAGCAGCTTATTACGCCGCTCTTCAGCCTACAGAATTTGTTTTTAAAACACGAAGATAATAAAAAGTTATAACAGTTGGCGATAAAATCGGCGACTTAAAGGTAAAATGGCACAAAAATTCTGGAGCTTAAAACATAAAATACAGGGTTGATGATGCTAATAAAATACACAGGAAGCAGAAAAGTAATAGACAGACAATTAATAAAACACGGCGAGAGTCTGGGTTCTGTTCGCAAGAGATATAAAATGCACACCCAGCGACAGCATGATTTCTGTTCGCAACACTGTGGAAAGACGCACAACACTGAACACTCACTTAAACACTGCTCTAAAAGTTGGCACAAATATGACATACCACACCCGAGAGCAGGTGGAGGGAAACTGGTCAGATGACAGGAAAAAAAGGGGGGGAAGGACAGGAAAAGTGAAGGGGGAGGGGGGAAAGGAGCCAATGGAAGATGAGGATCCATAAGAGGGGTGGGGGGTGCTGAGCAGACGTGCCAGGGAGTGGGGAAGGCAGAGGAGGGGAGTACAAAAGGACTCGGGGGGGGGGGGGGGGGACTGGCTGAGCGAGAGGCAGGCGCTTAAATACGTGATACGGGACGCCGTTATTGGCCGCTGGGACCTCGTGGTCCATCGTGGCGTCCTCAGATTAAACGTAGGCCAGGAGACGCGCGTCGCCACGCCTTACGGCGCGATGGTGCAGACACCTCTAGGGGGTCTTCGACGTCCATGCCGTCTGGCTTCGTAAACTGTTCACATGCTGTCATGGTTAAAGTATAACATGCATGGCAAAATGGTGCTAGTCAAAACTGGCGCCGAGGCAGCTGTGGTGCGCCATGGCCATAAACGGCGTGGGTGAACGACGGCTGCTGAGATGTTTACTGCGAACAAACGTGCAGCTGTTGAGCAACTGACCTTCCAGGGACTACCAACAATTTCTGCTCAACGACAGTTCAGCGAACGTTGCTGCCTATAGGTATTCTTATCAGGCTCCTGGTTCATGCACTCATGCTGACAGTTGTTCAGTGGCGACAGAGGCTGATATTTTGGACGCCCATACTGCAGCTGGACGTCCACTGAGCTGGAACAGCTGACCTCTCCAGATGAATCACGTTTTATGATCCATCGGACCGACGGCCGTTGGCGTTTACAGTGTGAAACGTCTGAAAGCACACAAGGAGGGATTGTTTGGGGAATGTTTTAGTAACGCTCTTCGGGAGATCTCGCCATTCTGGAATATCCAGTGTGTCGACACAAGAATGCATCTATTCTTGGGGATCACGTCCACCCCTACATGAAGCTTGTTCTTCCTTAGAAAGGTGGCATCTGCTAGCGGTACAATGCAGTGTCACACAGCACACAGAGTACGTACGTTGTTTGAAGAGCACCACGACGATTTATCGTGCCCCCCTGGATTCCAAACTCCCCGGATTTAAACTCAGTCGAGAATCTGTGGGATTGCCTCAATCAGGCTGTTCGGGACCCTCAAGCGAGGAAGCTAACGCATGTGGCCATGGCACTGCAGTCAGCATCACTCCAAATTGCTGTCCAGAACAGCTCTGACTCTAGGATTTTGACGGCCAATGTTCTGTCTGTAACGTCTCCTGGCAGAACACATATTACATGTGGTAAAAATAAGGAAAAAATAATTGAACGGGATGACTAATTTTATTTCTGCACGGTCAATAATTATGTGAACTTTATATAATAAAGAGAAATCGTCATCTGTCATGTTTTATACTTGTATAGAATTATGTATAGATTTTGTAAAGATGATATCTGTGGTGGCGAGTACTGGAACTGCCACAGAAGATACTTATTAAATATCAAAGATGTATATCTATTAAACCGAGTATAAATAGTAGTGGCCGAGCATTAATTTCTCTGTCGTCTTTTTGGAGTTACGTGAGCAGGAAGGGCCTGTGACGCTATATTGTATGCTTGTGTAGCATTCTTTTGTCAAGATCGATAGAAGGACGCCAGTAGGCTTTGATTTGTAAAGGAGTGCAATAATTTAATTTGTCTAGATGTTTTGAACAGAGTTACTTAGTGAAAACTTGCATTATGGTTTGTAATAAGCTTGCCTGGTATTTTATCCCATCCTTTTAAGACATTTTCAGCTATTTAAATATTATTCGTGGAGCAGAGCTGCGCTACGAATGAACGAGCCCCTGCCGCGGCGCATTCAAACTGCATTAAATGAAACCAATCATACCGCAAAGAAGCGGACCGGTAGTAGTGAACTAAAATTATTTCTTTCAGCTTTCGGGAGTGCAGGGCAGAGCAGCAGATTTTTATGATGTGTTTTACAGGTGGACGCCTGCTGTGGATGGTGTTATATTATTTAACACTGCAAAATGATAATTTACCTTCATGACATAAAAGAAATCTTGCTGTGCGTAGTTCTGGTCTGGCAAACATTATAGTAAAATCATTTTTTTCTCTGATAATAGTCTCATGTTCTTGTATTAGTCGTGGTACTTATTGGTGTTTTAATGTTAACAAAATTTTGATGTTGAACAAATATTGCGTACTGTAACATCGGTATTGATATCTAAATAATTTTCAGTGGCCTTTTCAATAACTGTAAAGTAAGAAATATATGTTGAACTTTATTGCGGGCTACAGTAACGAAGCAAGGTTCCTTTTGTAGAAGGCCAGATCCAGAATAATATGGACATAATATATTTTGTTTTGTTGAAAATTAATGATACAAAGAAAGTCACAGCACAGCATCCCAAAAAAGGATTTCAGGGCTCTTTTCGTAGTAAGGTATTCTGTCTCATCCATTTATCAATATATTAGTTGTTTGGCGAGCAATAACAAGGAGACAGAAAAGTCACATTAATGTGATTTGTCATTGTTTATCTACTTCATTTAGTATTTAGAAAACTTATTTCGAGTGCCCCGAAATAATGGGCTCGGAAACTAAGTAAAATTTAAGAAGTTTTCCGCTGTTAACGCAAGAGCTGAGAAAAGAGTGTCAGTGCGCAAAAAATGAATTGCGTGTATTACGGCCGCAAGACGCGGTTAATTGCTACACGCAGTAAGAACTTGGAGACCAAAGCGCGTATGCAGCAGAATGGCACCATAGAGAGAGGGAGGGATGCCATCATTGTGTTGACCACACAGAGTAGAGTAAGAAGACACAAGTCAGTGGAAAGAACACTTATTCAAAAGCGCTGATGCTGCTGAATACGACCACCAGTAATTCTGAAAGACGAATCTGGGACACCTTTCACCGCAGGTGGAGTGTCCGAAAGGGTGATCCGTCAAGAAAAGCAAACTAGGCAAAGTCATCTTTGCCACACGGTAGCAACACTTGCGAGAGAGTTCCTGTATGAATGTTGTTACCGTTCAGCGGCTTGATCTACTTGTATCAGTTTCCAGCCGTCCAGCTTGGAGACTGGACCTTTGTCATTCTATCCTCTGCTCATCGACACTGCATTTCGCAGTGGAACAACAAGTCCTATTAGGTCAGTGGTTCCGAGCGTGGGGGTAGTACTCCCTGAGGGTTAAAAAAAGGTTCATTATTGTTTGGGACTCGAAACTGAACTATTTTCAAAAGATCATTAACAGTATCATCACAGTTTCATAAAACTGTAATAGTGATTAAATAAGTTACCAATAATTAGATTATTTATTTTAAATACTAACATTAACGCGTGAGGACATGTCCGAAAGAACAGATACCATCTTCATATAGTTAAGACCTTCTTTTCCTGTGCTGGATGCACACGCATTGCCCGAACTCTTACGGAACTCGGTAAGATTGTCTGCCACGAGTAACGAGTGTAATGGGCAGGTGCACTACGAATGTAGTGTGTGGACGTTAAGTTGGAAATGTGGGTCTCACGGGAGGCGTGCGCGAGATAGTCCCTACAGTCACACTATCCTCTGTGCCCTCGGTGGCTCAGATGGATAGAGCGTCTGCCATGTAAGCAAGGAATCCCGGGTTCGTGTCGCGGTGGGGGCACACATTTTCACCTGTCTCTGTTGATATATATAAACGCCCGTCAGCAGCTGAAGGTATTAGTATATAATTCTAATCTTCCTTGTTAGTCTATCAACTGCACATATACTTTGTACCATCCATCTGTGACAGTAAAATTGATACAAGAAAATCCTCTGCTCATCGACACTGCATTTCGCAGTGGAACAACAAGTCCTATTAGGTCAGTGGTTCCGAACGTGGGGGTAGTACTCCCTGAGGGTTAAAAAAAGGTTCATTATTGTTTAGGACTCGAAACTGAACTATTTTCAAGCTTGCCTGGTATTTTATCGCATCCTTTTAAGACATTTTCAGCTATTTAAATATTATTCGTGGTGCAGAGCTGCGCTACGAATGAACGAGCCCCTGCCGCGGCGCATTCAAACTGCATTAAATGAAACCAATCATACCGCAAAGAAGCGGACAGGTAGTAGTGAACTAAAATTATTTCTTTCAGCTTTCGGGAGTGCAGGGCAGAGCAGCAGATTTTTATGATGTGTTTTACAGGTAGACGCCTGCTGTGGATGGTGTTATATTATTTAACAGTGCAAAAAGATAATTTACCTTCATGACATAAAAGAAATCTTGCTGTGCGTAGTTCTGGTCTGGCAAACATTATAGTAAAATCATTTTTTTCTCTGATAATAGTCTCATGTTCTCGTATTAGTCGTGGTACTTATTGGTGTTTTAATGTTAACAAAACTCCACTGCAAAATTTTTATGTTGAACAAATATGGCGTACTGTAACATCGGTATTGATATCGAAATACACTCCTGGAAATGGAAAAAAGAACACATTGACACCTGTGTGTCAGACCCACCATACTTGCTCCGGACACTGCGAGAGGGCTGTACAAGCAATGATCACACGCACGGCACAGCGGACACACCAGGAACCGCGGTGTTGGCCGTCGAATGGCGCTAGCTGCGCAGCATTTGTGCACCGCCGCCGTCAGTGTCAGCCAGTTTGCCGTGGCATACGCAGCTCCATCGCAGTCTTTAACACTGGTAGCATGCCGCGACAGCGTGGACGTGGACCGTATGTGCAGTTGACGGACTTTGAGCGAGGGCGTATAGTGGGCATGCGGGAGGCCGGGTGGACGTACCGCCGAATTGCTCAACACGTGGGGCGTGAGGTCTCCACAGTACATCGATGTTGTCGCCAGTGGTCGGCGGAAGGTGCACGTGCCCGTCGACCTGGGACCGGACCGCAGCGACGCACGGATGCACGCCAAGACCGTAGGATCCTACGCAGTGCCGTAGGGGACCGCACCGCCACTTCCCAGCAAATTAGGGACACTGTTGCTCCTGGGGTATCGGCGAGGACCATTCGCAACCGTCTCCATGAAGCTGGGCTACGGTCCCGCACACCGTTACGCCGTCTTCCGCTCACGCCCCAACATCGTGCAGCCCGCCTCCAGTGGTGTCGCGACAGGCGTGAATGGAGGGACGAATGGAGACGTGTCGTCTTCAGCGATGAGAGTCGCTTCTGCCTTGGTGCCAATGATGGTCGTATGCGTGTTTGGCGCCGTGCAGGTGAGCGCCACAATCAGGACTGCATACGACCGAGGCACACAGGTCCAACACCCGGCATCATGGTGTGGGGAGCAATCTCCTACACTGGCCGTGCACCACTGGTGATCGTCGAGGGGACACTGAATAGTGCACGGTACATCCAAACCGTCATCGAACCCATCGTTCTACCATTCCTAGACCGGCAAGGGAACTTGCTGTTCCAACAGGACAATGCACGTCCGCATGTATCCTGTGCCACCCAACGTGCTCTAGAAGGTGTAAGTCAACTACCCTGGCCAGCAAGATCTCCGGATCTGTCCCCCATTGAGCATGTTTGGGACTGGATGAAGCGTCGTCTCACGCGGTCTGCACGTCCAGCACGAACGCTGGTCCAACTGAGGCGCCAGGTGGAAATGACATGGCAAGCCGTTCCACAGGACTACATCCAGCATCTCTACGATCGTCTCCATGGGAGAATAGCAGCCTGCATTGCTGCGAAAGGTGGATATACACTGTACTAGTGCCGACATTGTGCATGCTCTGTTGCCTGTGTCTATATGCCTGTGGTTCTGTCAGTGTGATCATGTGATATATCTGACCCCAGGAATGTGTCAATAAAGTTTCCCCTTCCTGGGACAATGAATTCACGGTGTTCTTATTTCAATTTCCAGGAGTGTAATTTTCAGTGGCCTTTTCAATAACTGTAAAGTAAGAAAGTAATAAGGATGAACCATCAATACAGATGATTAGCTACAATGTAACCCTTTTATTTGGTTGATTTTAGACTGGAGTTGCAGGCTGTGAGAGAAGCACTTCTCACTTGGTAGTGGAGTGATGCAGAGGCAGCACGTTTTGTAATAAGGATGAACCATCAATACAGATGATTAGCTTCTTTTTCTGAGTAGAACTTACAGGTTACACTCACGATGTTGTTAGAATTCAGCGGAACCAATTGTCCCATTGACTCATTACTTCGGGGTTTAATAAGACACCTACGAAACATCCATCATTTAAAAAATAAAAGCGTCCAAAGAAAACTCTTCTTCATTCTATAGTTAGGAGCTATGTTGGTGGAGGGAGGGGCGTGGGTCCTAGCCCATATCTGATGGCAGTCAGAGGTAATACTCTCAAAGGTTGCGAACCACTGTAGTAGGTGGACATTTCCCCTGCAAACCGCAGTGCTGCCATTCAAATCAAGACTGATGGGGAACAATGGCTGAGACTAGACCTCTGGTGACCTAGCCAGCGAGTTCAGGGAGGAGTCAGCGAGCTGCATCGCCTAGGGACGTGCTGTGGCTTTCTATCTCCCGTTCGCGTCTGCTTAGTTCGATGCTGTGGGCCTTACTACTCCTGGAAGCCGCGACGCGACTCAGTCTCACTTTGTACACTCCGTGCACAGCCAGTGGGTGGTTTCTGGGATGCCGTTAACGACGTCAGCGAGAGCGACCCTGTTACCGACTCTCCTGACCTGTTAGCGCCAGAGGCAGTGCTGCCAACACCGGCCGACCTGAAGCAGGTGGGGCGCGGTGTCACTGTACACCGACACCATTCTTCCACCACGCGAATATCAGTCATTCCGACGTGGCGGCTGGTACTTCTGTCTGCCATAGCTACTGGCAGCCATGAATGAAGACAACTGTGTACTCTGGAACGACAAATGTTTGTTTAGTTAATAATAACTTATCGGCGCCTTCAGGTGTTGGAATGCGACGTGTCCCACTGAGCCACTGCAAGCACGTATGTGAGTGGTGAAGCTGCTGACAGATCCTAACATCGAATACCTAACACCACCACATAACTCAGCGACCGACACGCCGGAATACAGCATATTGTTATTTTCTTGACGTGCGTGCATGACGCACTCACGGAAGCATTGTAACACAAATGCCTTACATGTCTTCTCTCTCTACGTTTTCATATATGGAAAGCGTACCTGCAAAATATTATATCAGAAATGCCACGCGCAGTGATAAAGATAAATTAACTAAAATTCCAGAGTCATGATCAAACAATAATTTACAGGGTAGTCCATTGATAGTGACTGGGCCAAATATCTCACGAAATAAGCATCAAACGAAAAAAATTACAAAGAACGAAACTTGTCTAGGTTGAAGGGGGAAACCAGATGGCGCTATGGTTCGCCCGCTAGATCACGCTGCCATAGGTCAAACGAATATCAACTGTGACAGGTGTAGAAGTGTGGAGCCGGAATTTGGTTGCAATAATTACACGTCTGATAAACGATATTTTATTTAAAATAATCTCAATTGCTATTTATACATTTCTCCCACCTCTCCGGCAGGCTATCAATGCCACGGCAGAATAACACTTCTTCTTTTGAAGTGAACCAGTCAGCGAGCCATTTTCGTACATTTTCATACGAACTGAAGCGTTGTTCAGTGAGAGCGAGTCCCAATGACGCAAGTAGATACACCAGGAGCCAAGTCCGGTGAATAAGACACGTGACCTAGTATTTCTCAACTGAACCCTTCGATAGTTTTCATGACCTGTTCTTCTGTGTGTGATTGGGCGTTATCATGGATCATTATGACATTGTGCTGCCTTTTTCCTTATTCCGGTTGTTTTCCACGTAATGTTCGATTTAAATCGATCATTTACTGTTAGTAGCGATCAGTGTTGACGGTTTTATCAGCAGCTCATAATATATGACACCCTTCTGATATCACCAAACACAGAGCATTGTCTTCTTTCCAAAGCGATTTGGTCTTGCAGTGGATATCGATGGTTAGCGAGGATTCATCGATGATTTACGACACTTAGGATTCTAAAAATATATCCATTTTTCTTCACCGGCCACTATTCGATGGAGAAAAGACTTTTTGTATTTGGCGAGCAGCATTTCACAAGTGATCATTCGATTGGATTCCTCTCTTTCATTCATTTCATGCGGAACCCACTTTCCCGCTTTCCGCTCCTTTCCCATAGCTTTCTGCTTCACGTTAAATTGATCCGCCAGTTCCTCTTCAGTTTGAGTATCTTCTTCAACCAATAAGAACTGCAATTTGTTGTCTTCTAACTTTTTCGGTGGTTTCCCGCGCTCTTCATTTCTCACGTCAAAATGACCACTTTTGAATCTTTTGAACCACTCAAAACACTGTGTTTTCCCAAGAGCATATTGGCTGAAAGCTTCGACAAGCATTCGATGCGATTCTGCAGCAGTTTTCTTCAAATGACGCCAGAAAACCAATGCTGTTCTCAAACGGTGGTTCGTAGTCACAAACATCGACATGTTTAAAGGAGATACCAGTGTACGGAACTTGGGCTACTGCTTGTTGACATTCGTCGCCAGCCGTTAGAGGAAGCAGATGGCGCTGGAGACGCGATCTCACGGGCTCTACACTGACGGCTAGCGCCTTGTATAGGGAAATTCCGGTTTCATACTTCTGCACCAGGTATACTCTTCGTAGGAACATCAACAACGTAGGAAAAGATTGCTACTTGCCCTAAAGAAGACATGTTAAGTTGCAGACAGGGACACTTAAAAGACATTTACGTAAAGCTTTCAGGCACAGGTTTCATCAGCTATAGAGAAACACCCACCACCGTTCATACGACCCAGCAAGCGCACGTCATGCACATATGACCACCAACTCCTTCATCTCAAGCCAGAATCCTACATTGTTGTATCTATGTATATTCTTTTGTGTGTATCACTCACATCTCCTTCTAAATCACTGGATCGATTTCAGCTGAACGTGATACATGTGTCACTTACTGTCTGGAAAGAATCGCTGTGGGGGTAAGAATCACTTAGCTATCAAAGTGGTGGGGGTGGAAATGGAGTGTACTTCATGATGCACAAATAGCCAGACTATATTCGTCCAGTATTTGAGAATGAAACCACTTAGTGACTGGCAGCAAACTTTACACATAATTTCAAAACCTTTACCAAACTTTCACTTGATGGAAACCTCCACAAAATGTTGAAAGGAAAAGTCTTCGCTGTTGTTTGCAAGAATTCTGCGACATCACGCGTGCCGTCTTAATTTATTTGTTCTTTACTACTAACGGCATTCGCTACACTTTCTGCAGACAGCACTCGCATATACAAGTGCATAAAAAAGCACTCCGTCTGCAGGCCACAAGCGGCCCATCGGGACCATCCGACCGCCATGTCATCCTCAGGTGAGTATGCGGATAGGAAGGGCATGTGGTCAGCACACCACTTTCCCGGTCGTTACGATGGTTTTCTTTGACCGGAGCCGCTACTATTCGGTCGAATAGCTCCTCAGTTGGCATCACGAGGCTGAGTGCACCCGAAAAATGGCAACAGCGCATGGCGGCCCGGATGGTCACCGATCCAAACGCCCACCACGCCCCACAGCGCTTAACTTCGGTGTTATGACGCGAACCGGTGTATCCACTGCGGCGAGGCCGTTACCATATCGCACTGTATGCACCAGCGAAATTATATGATTGTACGACACATACTTCAGAGGATATGACGTCATAAACTCTGAGATGCGACAAAAACTTCCAAATCAAGCCTGAGGCTTAAATTTATTACTGGTTTGAAACTATTCGTAACACATATTGCAGACAGTATCTGCAGACGCCGTTGAACGTACATTCAAAAATAACTGAGGAGATATGACGTCAAATCCTGGGATGCGTGAGAAACTGCCGCATTGTTAATTACTTTTAATTTACTACTTTCTTGCTAGTAACTGAGTGGAGTCGGTGTCCAGGGCACTCCCACTGACATAGACGGCGCCCCAGGAAGCGTCCACTGGTTCTGCACAGTATGTCAAGTACAGCTGAGTTACGCTGCGACTTGCGACAGGTGTAATACCCGCATCATCGGAATACACCCACAGGAGTGGGAGGCAGTCAGCTCGTCGTAACCCTTTTGGCGATTGCGAGTCACGTCTTCAGACGTCAGCTACCACCTGAAAAAACCTCTGGAGAGGTGGTCGAAATATTTCACAAGTAATTCTTCAGTTAATTAACAGTTGGTGGAAACTGGAGCAGATTCTCGCCATAGAAATTACTTGTCATCACTGACATCTTTCTGTACTCCGCTGCCCAACGTGAGGGACGGATGAAGTATATGAAGTGTTCTAGAATCAGTTTCCGGAGCAGTATCAAAGGTTGACAGCGGCCTTTTCCATACTCATACGAAATTTGCTATTTTTACAATTGTGAGCATCATATGAGACATTTCGAAGAAGTAATATATTTATAGACTCTCATTGGAAGGTAAGCTATCGGAATTCTAAAAGTAACACTCTCCTCAAAGGAAATTCTTTTGTAAGGTTTTCATGCGTAGTTTGTTGGTAATTCTATGACGTTTTTGCTTTTGCGAAGAAAGCACGCGATGAAGCACCCAACTGCTCTTAGAATTTGGCACTAAATTTTCCGTTAGCTAATTGTTGTAATGGTCCCGGACAGTCGAAAAAATTCAAGAATTGCTCTAAATAGGATTTTTCTAAAGAAGTCCTTCGACGGTGAGCTACATTGCCTTGGGACTGCTTCGATCCCTCAGCGTCTGATATGTACTTTCTTTACGTCATTGGCCGTTTAGCACACTGCACTTAACTGCCACAAGGCTCGATTAAAACAAAGTACACGAAGTGAAGGTGGATTTACAAATCGTGGCAACTACAATATATTCTGTGTTAGTTAAGAACAATGTTGTAAAAATTGAACTCACCGTGTGTAGAGCAACTTCAGCAAATGAAGTAGGAGACAAAAGAGCCGTGAGTAATAATAGTAATTTAAAACGTAAATACGTTTAATAATAACTAAATTGCTTATGATCTTACTAAACATATAAGTAACGAAATTCACGGTTTTTACACCGACCCTGAAGATTTTTGAAAATAAAGCGAAAGGCCTCTGGTATGAATAAGACTATTATTGCAGTCACGAAAACTGGAATGTGTTCCATAGTACATCAGATGACATTTTCACATCCGAAGAACAGGGTGCTTTGCATCATGCACGTATATTACATTACGGGTAGCTGTGGACCTGTATCTAAGTTTTTGCAGAAGTGAACCCTCAACGGCGCAAGTAGCATCGCAGCCACGGTGAATTCTGCAGAGAGTGTAGCGGCGAAATGCCTTGGGTCCTACTTTTTCCGACAGAACAGAGGCACAAAGAACGGTCAACTGGGCGTGCTGTCTGGCGCAGGGAATGAGACTGCTGAGTATCTTAGGGATGTAAAGCAGAAAATCAGCTCCTCTTTTGTGACTGTAATTGGCTGACAGCGGCCGTCTGCCCCGAAGAAGGAAATACACTCCTGGAAATGGAAAAAAGAACACATTGACACCGGTGTGTCAGACCCACCATACTTGCTCCGGACACTGCGAGAGGGCTGTACAAGCTGTGGTGTCACCGCTAGACACCACACTTGCAAGGTGGTAACTTAAATCGGCCGCGGTCCTGTAGTACATGTCGGACCCGCGTGTCGCCACTGTGTAATCGCAATCCTAGCGCCACCACATGGCAGGTCACAATACACGGACTAGACCTCGCCCCAGTTGTACGGACGACATAGCTTGCGACCAGACCTACCAAGTCTTCCTCTCATTTGCCGAGAGACTGATAGAATAGCCTTCAGCTTATTCCATAGCTACTACCTAGCAAGGCGCCATTTGTATCAGTGCTTATAGCTTACTACTATTCAAGAGATGTATTCCAACAAGAGAATAAAGTTAAGTATATTATTCCAGCTACGTACTGTTCTTCTTATTCATTAATAAGTCTCATGTTCCAGTACTTCACGCCCGTCTGCGTTAGTTTAGCGTGCACTTTCAGCCACTTCATTCTACAAGGTGTTGGCCCAGCTGCCGACACATCACAAGCAATGATCACACGCACGGCACAGCGGACACACCAGGAACCGCGGTGTTGGCCGTCGAATGGCGCTAGCTGCGCAGCATTTGTGCACCGCCGCCGTCAGTGTCAGCCAGTTTGCCGTGGCATACGGAGCTCCATCGCAGTCTTTAACACTGGTAGCATGCCGCGACAGCGTGGACGTGAACCGTATGTGCAGTTGACGGACTTTGAGCGAGGGCGTATAGTGGGCATGCGGGAGGCCGGGTGGACGTACCGCCGAATTGCTCAACACGTGGGGCGGGAGGTCTCCACAGTACATCGATGTTGTCGCCAGTGGTCGGCGGAAGGTGCACGTGCCCGTCGACCTGGGACCGGACCGCAGCGACGCACGGATGCACGCCAAGACCGTAGGATCCTACGCAGTGCCGTAGGGGACCGCACCGCCTCTTCCCAGCAAATTAGGGACACTGTTGCTCCTGGGGTATCGGCGAGGACCATTCGCAACCGTCTCCATGAAGCTAGGCTACGGTCCCGCACACCGTTAGGCCGTCTTCCGCTCACGCCCCAACATCGTGCAGCCCGCCTCCAGTGGTGTCGCGACAGGCGTGAATGGAGGGACGAATGGAGACGTGTCGTCTTCAGCGATGAGAGTCGCTTCTGCCTTGGTGCCAATGATGGTCGTATGCGTGTTTGGCGCCGTGCAGGTGAGCACCACAATCAGGACTGCATACGACCGAGGCACACAGGGCCAACACCCGGCATCATGGTGTGGGGAGCGATCTCCTACGCTGGCCGTACACCACTGGTGATCGTCGAGGGGACACTGAATAGTGCACGGTACATCCAATCCGTCATCGAACCCATCGTTCTACCATTCCTAGACCGGCAAGGGAACTTGCTGTTCCAACAGGACAATGCACGTCCGCATGTATCCCGTGCCACCCAACGTGATCTAGAAGGTGTAAGTCAACTACCCTGGCCAGCAAGATCTCCGGATCTGTCACCCATTGAGCATGTTTGGGACTGGATGAAGCGTCGTCTCACGCGGTCTGCACGTCCAGCACGAACGCTGGTCCAACTGAGGCGCCAGGTGGAAATGGCATGGCAAGCCGTTCCACAGGACTACATCCAGCATCTCTACGATCGTCTCCATGGGAGAATAGCAGCCTGCATTGCTGCGAAAGGTGGATATATACTGTACTAGTGCCGACATTGTGCATGCTCTGTTGCCTGTGTCTATGTGCCTGTGGTTCTGTCAGTGTGATCATGTGATGTATCTGACCCCAGGAATGTGTCAATAAAGTTTCCCCTTCCCGGGACAATGAATTCACGGTGTTCTTATTTCAATTTCCGGGAGTGTAGTAATCCTCTGACAAAACGATGTCGTTATCTGTGAGGGCAGGGCTACTCATGCTATAATGACATCCATATTCGGGATCCTCCTAAGTAGCCATTTTAATGGAGTGCAGTCAGTGACACGGTCTGCGCGTTCTAATGATCTTTGCTTGTCAGAATGTAACCGTGGAAAAATGTGTTTGGTCATCTCTGTCGATGTTGACACAGTTAACATTGGTATTTGAAAGAAATTTCCACATTCAGTCTTCGTACAGGGTGTTTGGAAATTGACGTTACCAGCTTCTGGCACTTGTAGAGCCAAATGTATACATAATATTTTCAATACGAACTCATGCCCGGATACGTCATCCAACGACGCTTACATAGTGTGAAAGCTCTAGGCGCTGGCGTCTGTATAGGTGTGTGTATATACAGGGTGATTCCGTGATGATGTTACAAATTTTCAAGGACGATGGAGACGCATAAATGTATCAGTTTGAGATAAGGGTATCTTGTTCGGAAACGAACGAGTTGAAAGTTACGGAAGAAAATCATTCTGATACCCCTATCAGCCCCCCATGAACCACAGACTTTGCCGTTGGTGGGTAGGCTTACGTGCCTCAGCGATACAGATAGCCGTACCGCAGGTGCAACCACAACGGAGGGGTATCTGATGAGAGGCCAGACAAACGTGTGGTTCCTGAAGAGGGGCAGCAGGCTTTTCAGTAGTTGCAGGGGCAACAGCCTGGATGATTGCCTGATCTGGCCTTGTAACACTAACCAAAACGGCCTTGCTGTGCTGGTACTGCAAACGGCTGAAAGCAAGGGGAAACTACAACCGTAATTTTTCCCGTGGGCATGCAGCGTTACTGTATGGTTAAATGATGATGGCGTCCTCTTGGGTAAAATATTCTGGAGGTAAAATAGTCCCCCATTCGGATTTCCGGGCGGGGACTACTCAGGAGGACGTTGTTATCAGAAGAAAGAAAACTGCCGTTCTACGGATCGGAGCATGGAATGTCAGATCCCTTAATCTGGCAGATAGGTTAGAAAATTTAAAAAGGGAAATGGATAGGTTAACGGTAGATATAGTGGGAATTAGTGAAGTTCGGTAGCAGGAGGAACAAGACTATTGGTCAGGTGAATACAGGGTTATAAATACAAAATTAAATAGGAGTAATGCAGGAGTAGGTTTTATAATGAATAAAAAATAGGAGTTCGGGTAAGCTACTAACATAGCGAACGCATTATTGTGGCCAAGATAGATACGAAGTCCACGCGTACGACAGTAGTACAAGTTTATATGCCAACTAGTTCTGCAGGTGATGAAGAAATTGAAGAAATGTATGATGAGATAAAAGAAATTATTCAGATAGTGAAGGGAGACGAAAATTCAATAGTCATGCGTGACTGGAATTCGACGGTAGGAAAAGGAAGAGACGGAGAAGTAGCAGGTGAATATGGATTCGGGGTAAGAAATGAAACAGGAAGCCGCCTGGTAGAATTCTGCACAGAGCATCACTTAATCATAGCTAACACTTGGTTCAAGAATCATAAAAGAAGGAAGAAGGTTGTGTACATGGAAGAAGCCTGGAGATACTGACAGGTTTCAGATAGTTTATATAATGGTAAGACAGAGATTTAGGAACCAGGTTTTAAATTGTAAAACATTTCCAGGGGCAGATGTGGACTCTGACCACAATCTGTTTGTTATGAACTGTAGATTAAAATTGAAGAAACTGCAAAAAGGTGGGAATTTAAGGAGATGGGATCTGAATAAACTGACAGAACCAGAGGTTGTAGAGAGCTTCAGGGAGAATATTAGGGAACGATTGACAAGAATGGGGGAAAAAATACAGAATAAGAATGCGTAGCTCTGAGGGATGGAATAGTGAAGGCAGGAGAGGATCACGTAGGTAAAAAGATGAGGGCTAATAGAAATCCTTGGGTAACAGAAGAGATATTGAATTTAATTGCTGAAAGAAGAAAATATAAAAACGCAGTAAATGAATCAGGGAAAAAGGAATACATACGTCTCAAAAATGAGATCGACAGGAAGTGCAAATTGGCTAAGCAGGCATGGCTAGAGGTCAAATGTAAGGATGTAGAGGCTTATCTCACTAGGGGTAAGATAGATACTGCCTACAGGAAAATTAAAGAGACCTTTGGAAAAAAGAAAACCACCTGTACGAATAGCAAGAGCTCAGATAGAAACCCAGTTCTAAGCAAAGAAGGGAAAGCAGAAAGGTGGAAGGAGTACACAGAGGGTCTATAGAAGGGTGATGTACTTGAGGGCAATATTATAGAAATGGAAGAGGATGTAGATGAAGATGAAATGGGAGATATAATACTGTGTGATGAGTTTGACAGAGCACTGAAAGACCTAAGTCGAAACAAGGCCCCGGGAGTAGACAACATTCCATTAGAACTACTGAGAGCCTTGGGAGAGCCAGTCCTGACAAAACTCTACCATCTGGTTAGCAAAATGTATGTGACAGGCAAAATACCCTCAGACTTCAAGAAGAATATAATAATTCCAGTTCCAAAGAAAGCAGGTGTTGACAGATGTGAAAGTTACCGAACTATCAGTTTAATAAGTCACGGCTGCAAAATACTAACGCGAATTCTTTACAGACGGATGGAGAAACTGGTAGAAGTCTACCTCGGGGAAGATCAGTTTGGATTCCGTAGAAATGTTGGAACACGTGAGGCAATACTGACCCTAAGACTTATCTTAGAAGCTAGATTAAGAAAAGGCAAACCTACGTTTCTGGCACTTGTAGATGTAGAGAAAGCTTTTGACAATGTTGACTGGAATACTCTCTATCAAATTCTGAAGGTGTCAGGGGTAAAATACAGGTAGCGAAAGGCTATTTACAATTTGTACAGAAACCAGATGGAAGTTATAAGAGTCGAGGGACATGGAAAGGGAAGCAGTGGTTGGGAAGGGATTGAGACAGGGTTGTAGCCTCTCCCCGATGTTATTCAATCTGTATATTGAGCAAGCAGTAAAGCAAACAGAAGAAAAATTCGGAGTAGGTATTAAAATCCATGGAGAGGAAATAACTTTAAGGTTCACCGATGACGTTGTAATTCTGTCAGAGACGGCGAAGAAGAGCAGTTGAACGGAATGGACAGTGTCTTGAAAGGAGGATATAAGATGAACATCAACAAAAGCAAAACGAGGATAATGGAATGTAGTCGAATTAAGTCCGGTGGTGCTGAGGGAATTAGATTAGGAAATGAGACACTTCAAGTAGTAAAGGAGATTTGCTATTTGGGGAGCAAAATAACTGATGATTGTCGAAGTAGAGAGGATATAAAATGTAGACTGGCAATGGCGAGGAAAGCGTTTCTGAAGAATAGAAATTTGTTAACATCGAGTATAGATTTAAGTGTCAGGAAGTCGTTTCTGAAAGTATTTGTATGGGGTGTAGCCATGTATGGAAGTGAAACATGGATGTTAAATAGTTTGGACAAGAAGAGAAAAGAAGCTTTCGAAAAGTGGTGCTACAGAAGAATGCTGAAGATTAGATGGGTAGATCATATAACTAATGAAGAGGTATTGAATAGGACTGGGGAGAAGAGAAGTTTGTGGTACAACTTGACTAGAAGAAGGGATCGGTTGGTAGGAGATGTTCTTCTCTAATTTAGTATTGGAGGGCAGCGTGGAGGGTAAAAATCATAGAGGGAAACCAAGAGATGAATACACTAAGCAGATTCAGAAGGATTGGCAGAATGTCTGACAGACAAATACTAACAAAAATCCTTTTTAATATTTTCTGAACTCGCAATATATTATACTTCTTATTAAGAGTAATGTAATTTTTGTTTTAGATAAAGTAAATAACTATTAATTTTTTTCACTTTTCGGAACAACGCAAAGATCTAAATCACACTGTTCAGTCACGAAAACCTGACCACTTGTCAAAAGGTTGACGCGCAAGAGGGATGTGGGGCAATGCCGACTAAAACACTATAGTATCTTAGTTTCTCGGTTGAGGAGTTAGAAGAAGATCCTGATGGTGGTGTTCCCACAGATTCTCGATTCTGTTTATTTCCGGGGAGTACGCCAAACTAATCTTGATGCTCTTCGAACCACGCACGTAAACTGCGAGCTTCGCGACACATTGTGTTGTCCTGCTGGTAGATGCTATAGTGCCGAGGAAAAAAAATAAAAAAAAACGGGTCCACATGGAAAGATGCATATATTTATTGATTCATTGTGCCTTTGAGCATGAGGAAGTCACCCACGAAATGCCACGAAAACAGACTAAAATGCTCCTTCCTCCGGCTTGGAAGTTTTGCTTTCAGAGATTTCACAACATACGCGACAGCGGCTACCTGTAAGATGGAGCATAGTGATTCATCTGAAAAGGCGACCTGTCGCCACTCAGTGAACGTCAATTTGCCGTACTTGCTGTACTGGAGTGCGAATTCCAGCCTTAGTGGCGATGAACAGCAGTCGGCAAAGTGCATGGACCAAGTGCCTACTGCAGAGGCCCATGCGCTTCAACGTTCGCTGAACGGTAGTTGCGGTAACACTGTTGGTAGCCCCCTTAGTTCAACTGGGCGGTCAGTTACTCAGTAGTTGCACGTCTGTTCGCCCACACACATCTCCGCAGCCGTCATTCATCCCTGTCACGCACAGCTGCCTCAGCGCTATTTTTGACTACCACCATTTGCCATGTGTGATATGCTCGAACCTCAGCTTCACGGCCGGCCACAGTGGCCGAGCGGTTCTAGGCGCTACAGTCTGGAACCGCGCGACCGCTCCGGTCGCAGGTTCAAATCCTGCCTCGGGCATGGATGTGTGTGATGTCCTTAGGTTAGTTAGGTTTAAGTAGTTCTAAATTCTAGGGGACTGATGACCTCAGAAGTTGTCCCATAGTGCTCAGTGCCATTTGAACCTCAGCTTCACGGGAACAGTTGAAAAACTTAGTCGTTTCGGAAGTACTTCCACTCTTGGCCTGAAACCCAATCATGATGCCCTTGTGAGTGTCAGATAAATCGCTCAATTTCCCCATTATGACAGCGGCTGCAGTGTTTTTCCGCCTCGCTCCACCCCTCCCCGTGCCCCCCCCCCCCTCCCACCCCCGCTCCCGCCCTCCTGATAGCACGGTCACCTGCCGTCTTTGAGTGGTTATCGCACATTGACGTCGAACATAGGTTGTGGTCACATCCAATGTGACTGTACACTCTATTGATATGTACAAAATAGAACGATCGACGACCAATGAGAGCATACCCTGGTGGACAGCAGAGTTGTAGAACAGACAGTAGAGTATCTTTTGTGACATAATAGGGCAGGAGATTGCCAGAGACTGACGCAGCACTCAGTCCTCTGGTCGCTTACATCACATGCGAGATATTCGCTGCAGTTTTGGAGACTCCACCCATAACTGTCGGCTAATTAACCTCCAAGGCGACCTGGATTGTACTGATTCGAGCCTCTAGGGTGAAGAAGGGTGCTCTTTGTTGCAGCATAGGAAGTAAGGGCCCACCCCCCATCTTGTAAAATAACACCAGCAGCGTCAAGGGCTGGGTGGACGGACATTTTATCATCACCTCTTAAAGCTGTAGCGGTAGTTCATAGTTGCATCCTCGTGGGCTATCGTGTCTGGTGACGATACATCATTTATAAATAATGTTTGAAGCTTTCATTTATTATCTCTCTAAATAATTGCAAAGGCTCCTAACGCAAACTTTCTTCCAGAAAATTTATCAGGCAGTGTTAGCAGAGCAGGTAGGGAGCAACCTGCTATCCTGTAGGCGTGCTGAAAAGTAATGGCTCAGAATCTTTTATGTGTCAATTCTTAAACGTTTTTAAATAAAACATATTTTGTTAACCTTCTACATTTTTATTCTTCATGTGTCGGCTGCCGTGGAGGTCAGAACCGACAAAAACAAGGAAGGGGAGAAGTTGCGACGGCCCGTGGCAGGAAAACAAAATAATCCGTAAAAAATAAAAATCGCTCTGGGCACTATGGGACTTAACTTCTGAGGTCATCAGTCCTCTAGAACTTAGAACTAAGTAAACCTAACTAACCTAAGGACATCACACACATCCGTGCCCGAAGCAGGATTCGAACCTGCGACCGGAGCGGTCGCGCGGTCCCACACAGTAGCGCCTAGAACCGCTCGGTCACACCGGCCGGCAAAGATCATCCGTACATAACACTTCAAGATTAATAGATCATTTATTTCTAAAAAGGAAAGAAACATAACTACTCGTTACTAGATGACTTGATGTGCTTCCTGTGGCTCCTTCATGGAATTACTTTTACACTCTATTACCACTCGCAGAACGCAGTCTAGGTAACATCTGCCTATAACTCAGTAAACTTGCTCCCGAAGTGTGCGACCGACCAGCGATGGGCGGCTGCCTCAGTCAGTGTTCACAGTGGGCTCTGAACTCTGTGTGCTTGGAGGTGTGGCGCCGCCCGCTCTTTCCATTGGCGTGCAGGCCATTACGCGGCGGAGCACTCGTCGGCGTGCAGTCGATGTCTTATAACGGCAAAATCCATCCCCGCCAAAATGCCGCACCTTCGTCCTGTTGGGAGCCATTTCACGATGACGGGTGGTGGGGCGGGGGGGGGGGGGGGGAGGTGTCGGAGAGGGGGGGGGGGAAGGCAGGAAGCTGGGAGGCGTGATGACCTGCGAGACGCAACTGAGACCGACGCCGTGCCCACAGCCACTCCCCAATATCTGTCCTGCGGTCCGAAGTGTAACACCCCAATTACAGAAACCCTAGCAAACAAACATTTGTTGTAAAAGAAGCAGGACAGTGACGGTAGCTACTGACGACAAAATTTACAAAAAAAATGGTTCAAATGGCTCTGGGCACTATGGGACTCAACTGCTGAGGTCATAAGTCCCCTAGAACTTAGAACTACTTAAACCTAACTAACCTAAGGACAACACACACATCCATGCCCGAGGCAGGATTCGAACCTGCGACCGTAGTGGTCGCGCGGTTCCAGACTGTAGCGCCAGAACCGCTCGGCCACCAGCGGCCGGCACAAAATTTACACTTGTGATAATTTGATCAACGGGAATGTCATGTGAATAATAGTATTTATCATTAAATAGAGATCGAATGAAAGAATCTGATGAGATACGCAACAAAAATATCAAAGAAAGAATTGCAAAATAATTAATAACGAAGGTTAAAGCCCAGATGGTAGATTGGCCAAAGATAACATTTACCATAGGAGAGACTTGTAGCCGCATTGAAAAGGAAATGCAAATGTTAGGTTCAGTTGCTGTGTAGTCGCTCTCTGGTACTATTCCGACAGTGGTGGTGGTGGTGGTGGTGGTGGTGGTGGTTAGTGTTTAACGTCCCGTCGACAACGAGGTCATTAGAGACGGAGCGCAAGCTCGGGTTAGGGAAGGATTGGGAAGGAAATCGGCCGTGCCCTTTCAAAGGAACCATCTCGGCATTCGCCTGAAACGATTAAGGCAAATCACGGAAAACCTAAATCAGGATGGCCGGAGACGGGATTGAACCGTCGTCCTCCCGAGTGCGAGTCCAGTGTGCTAACCACTGCGCCACCTCGCTCGGTATTCCGACAGTAGCATGCATGTAAGCGCTACTACATTGTTTTAAACTAATCGGAAGATTGAAAGTTTTGCAATGTAGATTGAAGTATTATTCAGAAATTATACTAAAGCAAAGAAAAAAATGGCTCTGAGCACTATGGGACTTAACTTCTGACGTCATCAGTCCCCTAGAACTTAGAACTATTTAAACCTAACTAACCTAAGGAAATCACACACATCACAGAACGTAGCATGTCATTCTCAATGGAGAGAAGTCTTTCGAAGTAAGAGTGATTTCAGGTGTGCCGCAGGGGAGTGTCGTAGGACCGTTGCTATTCACAATATACATAAATGACCTTGTGGATGACATCGAAAGTTCACTGCGGCTTTTTGCGGATGATGCTGTGGTATATCGAGAGGCTGTAACAATGGAAAATTGTACTGAAACGCAGGAGGATCTGCAACGAATTGACGCATGGTGCAGGGAATGGCAACTGAATCTCAATGTAGACAAGTGTAATGTGCTGCGAATACATAGAAAGAAAGATGCCATATCATTTAGCTACAATATAGCAAGTCAGCAACTGGAAGCAGTTAATTCCATAAGTTATCTGGGAGTACGCATTAGGAGTGATTGAAAATGGAATGATCACATAAAGTTGATCGTCGGTAAAGCAGATGCCAGAATGAGATTCATTGGAAGAATCATAAGGAAATACCATCCGAAAACAAAGGAAGTAGGTTACAGTACGCTTGTTCGCCCACTGCTTGAATACTGCTCAGCAGTGTGGGATCCGTACCAGATAGGGTGGATAGAAGAGATAGAGAAGATCCAACTGAGAGCAGCGCGCTTCGTTACAGGATCATTTAGTAAAGTTACTTAAAATCCGTCTTGATTGCAATTTTTTTTATATATATTCATATGACCGGTTTCGGTTCATTCAGAACCATCTTCAGATCTGGTATTTCAGTTACAGGAGTAACCCGTCCAAATCCAGCAACTTTCACATGCTACGTGACGTGTGACTGAAATATCAGATCTGAAGATTGTTCTGAATGAACCGAAACCGGTCGTATGAATATTAAAAAAAAAAAAAAATTGCAATCAAGACGGATTTTAAGTAACTTTATAAAATCACTGATTGCTGTTATCCCTTAAGACATTATGTCTGTTTTTGCTAAGATCATTTAGTAATTGCGAAAGCGTTACGGAGATGATAGATAAACTCCAGTGAGAGACGCTCAGTAGCTCGGTACGGGCTTTTGTTGAAGTTTCGAGAACATACCTTCACCGAGGAGTCAAGCAGTATATTGCTCCCTCCTGCTTATATCTCGCGAAGAGACCATGAGGATGATATCAGAAAGATCAGAGACCACACAGAGGCATACCGACAGTCCTTCTTTCCACGAACAATACGAGACTGGAATACAAGGGAGAATCGATAGAGGTACTCAAGGTACCCTCCACCACACACTTGCCTCCGAGGCAGGATTCGAAACTGCGACCGAAGCGGTCGCGCGCTTCCAGACTGTAGCGCCTAGAACCGCTCGGCCACTCCGGCCGGCAAAAGGAAAGTCATCTTTACCGTTAGCAAGATAACGGGATACAGAGATTCGCGACGCAGTTAAATCGTGTCAGTTTTGTGATGAGACTTATCCTTCGTGATACTGAAAAAGCACGAACAGTCACGGACATAGAAAAAGTAAGATCGCCGACGGAAAAACAATTATTAGTTTCGAATAGGTAACATACAAACGCCAACACGAAGAACGTAAAATTCTCCCGAGTTGTCAGAAGTTGTCGTTAACGACAAGATTACTGATGCAAACGGAAGCAATTCCCTGAGTGAGAAATCGGTTTGCGTGCTCAGTGTAGGGACAATTAATTTGAAGGGACAATAAAATTTGATTCAAACTATAATTATTCGTGTCGTCTACATAATTGAATAGACATTATCAGGTGTATTAGTGAAAATTAATTGACTATTACAATATCATGGAGTGAAAAGTGAATTTATGATTTTTTAACAGTGAACAGTCATAGATTTCTCCAAAGATTACGACGCATTCTGAACATTGCTTAAGTATATGTTATCTCTGGAATGACGTCGTGTTGTTATTTAACACGCGACGTACCGACGTCTTGACGGCGGGATAACAATTCATTATCTTACATCCTCGCAATTCCATAATGTGGCCACGACTTGGGTGATGGACTGAAGATTTAAGACTTTATATTATTAATATTCAACATAAATTATCTAATCCGGCATAACAAAAACAACTGCAGTTAGCTAGTTCGCGCAAGATGAAAAGTCTGTCGCGGACTCACAACAAAAGAAAACCATTCGAGGAGTTTGTGTTTTTCTACTAGCTTCCAAAAAATAAAAAAATTAAAAAAAATAATAAAAATAAAAATAAAAATGTTCAAATGTGTATGAAATCTTATGGGACTTAACTGCTAAGGTCATCAGTCCCTTAGCTTACACACTACTTAACCTAAATTATCCTAAGGACAAACACACACACCCATACCCGAGGGAGGACTAGAACCTCCGCCGGGACCAGCCGCACAGTCCATGACTGCAGTGCCTTAGATCGCTACTAGTTACAGGGTGGCGTCGTCGTGAGCGACGGACGCCGTTCCACGTCATACCGACTGGGACAACCATCACCACCGAGTCGTGTCAACTCTAAGGAGACGCAGACGCCACAGAGGGGAACGTCGGTCGGATAATACTCGAAAGGGCAGCCACCCTCTTCATGAGCCAGTCCGACGAGAAACGGAGAGGGCGGCGCCGACGACGACGACGGCGACGCCGCGTCCACGGTGGACGCCGGGTCGAGTGCCGGGAAAGTGAGCTGCTGCGGCGTCGAAGGCGATGGGTGCAGCTCCATCGGTTCCTTAGGCGGTGCCGAAGACGCTCCCTGGGCCCGCCGATCCGGCCGCAAGATCCCGGTAGGATGTGAATCTGGGGACAGAAAATCTGCGGAAGAATCTCTCAATCGACAAGCACGAATCTGGTTCTGATGGCGCAGTAACCTTGCTGTACCTTCATCTACATCTACATCTACATCCATACTCCGCTGGCCACCTGACGGTGTGTGGCGGAGGGTACTTTGAGTACCTCTATCGGTTCTCCCTTCTATTCCAGTCTCGTACTGTTCGTGAAAAGAGAGATTGTCGGTATGCCTCTGTGTGGGATCTATTCTCTCTGATTTTATCGTCGTGGTCTCTTCGCGAGATATACGTAGGAGGAAGTAATATACTGCTTGACTCCTCGGTGAAGATATGTTCTCGAAAGTTCAACAAAAGCCTGTACCGAGCTACTGAGCATCTCTCTTGCAGAGTCTGCCACTTTAGTTTGCTAAACATCTCCGTAACGCTATCACGGTTACCAAATAACCCTGTGACGAAACGCGCCGCTCTTCTTTGGATCTTCTCTATCTCCTCCGTCAAACCGATCTGGTACGGATCCCAAACTGATGAGCAATACTCAAGTATAGGTCGAACGAGTGTTTTGTAAGCCACCTCCTTTGTTGGTGGACTACATTTTCTAAGGACTCTCCCAATGAATCTCAACCTGGTACCCGCCTTACCAAGAATAAATTTTATATGATCATTCCACTTCAAATCGTTCCGCACGCATACTCCCAGATATTTTACAGAAGTAACTGCTACCAGTGTTTGTTGCGCTATCATATAATCATACAATGAAGGATTCTTTTTTCTATCTATTCGCAATACATTACATTTGTCTATGTTAAGGGTTAGTTGCCACTCCCTGCACCAAGTGCCTATCCGCTGCAGATCTTCCTGCATTTCGCTACAATTTTCTAATGCTGCAACTTCTCTGCGTACTACAGCATCATCCGCGAAAAGCGGCATGGAACTTCCGACACTATCTACTAGGTGATTTATATATATTGTGAAAAGCAATGGTCCCATAACACTCCCCTGTGGCACGCCAGAGGTTACTTTAACGTCTGTAGACGTCTCTCCATTGATAACAACATGCTGTGTTCTCTTTGCTAAAAACTCTTCAATCCAGCCACACAGCTGGTCTGATATTCCGTAGGCTCTTACATTGTTTATGAGGCGACAGTGCGGAGCTGTATCGAACGCCTTCCGGAAGTCAAGAAAAATAGCATCTACCTAGGAGCCTGTATCCAATATTTTCTGGGTCTCATGAACAAATAAAGCGAGTTGGGTCTCACACGATCGCTGTTTCCGGAATCCATGTTGATTACTACAGAGTAGATTCTGGGTTTCCAGAAACGACATGATACGCGAGCAAAAAACATATTGTAAAATTCTACAACAGATCGACGTCAGAGATATAGGTCTATAGTTTTGCGCATCTACTCGACGACCCTTCTTGAAGACTGGGACTACCTGTGCTCTTTTCCAATCATTTGGAACCTTCCGTTCCTCTAGAGACTTTCGGTACACGGCTGTTAGAAGGGGGAAAGTTGTTTCGTGTACTCTGTGTAGAATCGAACTGGTATCCCGTCAGGTCCAGTGGACTTTCCTCTGTTGAGTGATTCCAGTTGCTTTTCTATTCCTTGGACACTTATTTCGATGTCAACCATTTTTTCGCTTGTGCGAGGATTTAGAGAAGGAACTGCAGTGCGGTCTTCCTCTGTGAAACAGCTTTGGAAAAAGGTGTTTAGTATTTCAGCTTTACGCGTGTCATCCTCTGTTTCAATGCCATCATCATCCCGGAGTGTGGATATGCTGTTTCGAGCCACTTACTGATTTAACGTAAGACCAGGGCTTCCTAGGATTTTCTGTCGAGTCGGTACATAGAATTTTACTTTCGAATTCACTGAACGCTTCACGCATAGCCCTCCTTACGCTAACTTTGACATCGTTTAGCTTCTGTTTGTCTGAGAGGTTTTAGCTGCGTTTACACTTGGAGTGAAGCTCTCTTTGCTTTCGCAGTAGTTTCCTAACTTTGTTGTTGAACCACGGTGGGTTTTTCCCGTCCCTCACCGTTTTACTCGGCACGTACCTGTCTAAAACGCATTTTACGATTGCCTTGAACTTTTTCCATAAACAGTCAACAGTGTCAGTGTCGTAACAGAAATTTTCGTTTTGATCTGTTAGGTAGTCTGAAATCTGCCTTCTATTACTCTTGCTAAACAGATAAACCTTCCTATTTGCTATTTGGGGAGCGAAATAACTGATGATGGTCGAAGTAGAGAGGATATCAAATGTAGACTGGCAATGGCAAGGAAAGCGTTTCTGAAGAAGAGAAATTTGTTAACATCGAGTATAGATTTAAGTGTAAGGAAGTCGTTTCTGAAAGTATTTGTATGGAGTGTAGCCATGTATGGAAGTGAAACATGGACGATAACTAGTTTGGACAAGAAGAGAATAGAAACTTTCGAAATGTGGTGCCACAGAAGAATGCTGAAGATTAGATGGGTAGATCATGTAACTAATGAGGAGGTATTGAATAGGATTGGGGAGAAGAGAAGTTTGTGGCACAACTTGACTAGAAGAAGGGATAGGTTGGTAGGGCATATTCTGAGGCACCAAGGGATCACTAATTTCGTATTGGAGGGCATCGTGGAGGGTAAAAATCGTAGAGGGAGACCAAGAGATGAATACACTAAACAGATTCAGAAGGATGTAGGTTGCAGTAGGTACTGGGAGATGAAGAAGCTTGCACAGGATAGAGTAGTATGGAGAGGTGCATCAAACCAGTCTCAGGACTAATGGCCACAACAACAACAATCCCATTTGGGGTTCTTCCAGAACCTATCCGATAGGTGCTCTGTTGGCTGACCTTCTTAATCACCTCTCTGACACATACCTGAACGACCATTTCCCATGTGCTATCTGTTTACAGCATCGTGCCTTACCATGCACACTCAAATGGCACTTAACTAATGCCTACTGGAGGCTTTGCTCCTCGCTGGCGACCTTCGACGAACAAGATTTCCCCAGTTGTGATGACCAGATTATCCCCACCGCTGCAGAGCGTTCTATTCCTCACACTTCCACTTCACCATGCTGTGTCCTGGTCCCTAGGTGGACTAAAGCGTGCCGCAATTCGCGTGTTCCCCACGTTTTTAACCGTCATCCCCGACGGAGAAGTGCATTCATTATAAACACACGCGTGCGCAGCGTCGTCGCGTACTTCGGGATAGCGTAAATGCTAACTGTATTTCATTCCCTAGTTCTTTTAACAGTTCCAATCCCTCTTCTGTCATGTGGGCGAACCTCCAATAGCTCTCTATGACAAAGATCCATTCCCCAATTTCCGGTCTGACAGTAGCGGACGATGTCATCGTGGTCCCTATTGCTATGTCCAACATCTTGGGCCACCATTTTGCAGAGATTTCGAGCTCCTACCACTATCACCCTGCTTTCCTCCAAAGGAAACGGCTGGAGAAGAATCGGACGATACCCTTCTCTTCTCCGAATCGTGCTACAATGCCGCCTTTACTATGAGGGGGCTAGTTCATGCTGTCCGATCATCTGCCCCAGGGTCAAACGCTGTTCACCTTCCTCTTGCTGGCAAGCACTTCTGGTTAATACGTACAACTGCATCTGGGCAGAGGGCATGTTTCCCAAACGCTGGCGTGAAGCCACTGTCATACCTGTACCTAAGCCAGGTAAGGACAAACATCTTCCTTTTAGCTGCCGCCCCATTCCTCTCAGCAGCTGTGTTTGCAAGATGATGGAACGTATGAGCCATGCCTAGCTGGTATGATGGCTCGAGTCTCGCAATTTACGAATCACCGCATAGTGTGGAGTTCGAGCGCGCCGTTCTGCAGTTGACCATGGTGTCACTTTGTCCACCCATGTCATGGAAGGTTTTCTGCGGAAATCCCAGACAGTGGCGTTTGGAGAGAGCCTACGACACCTGCTGGAGGAATGGTATCCTTCACACTCTCCGTGGCCGCCTGCCTCGTTTCCTGCAGGAATTTTTAAAAGTCCGAGTTTTCAAGTTCCGTGTGGGTTATGCCTTTATCGGACACCTTTATCCAGGAAAACGGAGTGCGTCACGGTTCAGTCCCGAGCGTTATCCCCTGTGCTATCAACATTAACCCTACAATGGCCTGTCTCCCGCCAAGTATCTCTGGCTCCCTTTTCATTGACGATTTTGCCATCTATTGTAGTTCTTCATGGAATTGTCTCACTGAGCGGCGTCTTCAGCGGTGTCTCGATCGTCTTTACTCATGTAGCATCGACAATGGCATTCGTTTTTCCGATGACAAAACCGTTTGTATGAATTTCTGGTGGAGCATTTGGATTCTTCCACCGTCCTTACATCTTGTGTCTGCTCCTCTTCCGTGCGTTGAAACTACGGAATACACTCCTGGAAATGGAAAAAAGAACACATTGACACCGGTGTGTCAGACCCACCATACTTGCTCCGGACACTGCGAGAGGGCTGTACAAGCAATGATCACACGCACGGCACAGCGGACACACCAGGAACCGCGGTGTTGGCCGTCGAATGGCGCTAGCTGCGCAGCATTTGTGCACCGCCGCCGTCAGTGTCAGCCAGTTTGCCGTGGCATACGGAGCTCCATCGCAGTCTTTAACACTGGTAGCATGCCGCGACAGCGTGGACGTGAACCGTATGTGCAGTTGACGGACTTTGAGCGAGGGCGTATAGTTGGCATGCGGGAGGCCGGGTGGACGTCCCGCCGAATTGCTCGACACGTGGGGCGTGAGGTCTCCACAGTACATCGATGTTGTCGCCAGTGGTCGGCGGAAGGTGCACGTGCTCGTCGACCTGGGACCGGACCGCAGCGACGCACGGATGCACGCCAAGACCGTAGGATCCTACGCAGTGCCGTAGGGGACCGCACCGCCACTTCCCAGCAAATTAGGGACACTGTTGCTCCTGGGGTATCGGCGAGGACCATTCGCAACCGTCTCCATGAAGCTGGGCTACGGTCCCGCACACCGTTAGGCCGTCTTCCGCTCACGCCCCAACATCGTGCAGCCCGCCTCCAGTGGTGTCGCGACAGGCGTGAATGGAGGGACGAATGGAGACGTGTCGTCTTCAGCGATGAGAGTCGCTTCTGCCTTGGTGCCAATGATGGTCGTATGCGTGTTTGGCGCCGTGCAGGTGAGCGCCACAATCAGGACTGCATACGACCGAGGCACACAGGGCCAACACCCGGCACCATGGTGTGGGGAGCGATCTCCTACACTGGCCGTACACCACTGGTGATCGTCGAGGGGACACTGAATAGTGCACGGTACATCCAAACCGTCATCGAATCCATCGTTCTACCATTCCTAGACCGGCAAGGGAACTTGCTGTTCCAACAGGACAATGCACGTCCGCATGTATCCCGTGCCACCCAACGTGCTCTAGAAGGTGTAAGTCAACTACCCTGGCCAGAAAGATCTCCGGATCTGTCCCCCATTGAGCATGTTTGGGACTGGATGAAGCGTCGTCTCACGCGGTCTGCACGTCCAGCACGAACGCTGGTCCAACTGAGGCGCCAGGTGGAAATGGCATGGCAAGCCGTTCCACAGGACTACATCCAGCATCTCTACGATCGTCTCCATGGGAGAATAGCAGCCTGCATTGCTGCTAAAGGTGGATATACACTGTACTAGTGCCGACATTGTGCATGCTCTGTTGCCTGTGTCTATGTGCCTGTGGTTCTGTCAGTGTGATCATGTGATGTATCTGATCCCAGGAATGTGTCAATAAAGTTTCCCCTTCCTGGGACAATGAATTCACGGTGTTCTTATTTCAATTTCCAGGAGTGTACCTAGAGCTAATTCTCGATAGGAAACTTTCATGGTCCTCCCACGTGTCGTACGTGGCACCCCGCTGTATGTGGTACCTCAGTGTCCTACGTGTCCCCAGTGGTACTTCCTGGGGTGCAGATCCAACCACTCTCCTCCTTTTGTACTGGTCCCTTGCCCGTTTGAAACTGTAATACGGGTGTTTCGTTTATGCATCTGCACGTCTGTCCCTCTGAAGTCGTCTCAATACTGTCCACCAACGTGGCATCCATTTGGCCAATAGCGACTTTTACACTAGCGCGGCTGAGAGTCTGTATGCAGAGGCTGCCGCGCTACTGCTGTCCTATCTGAGTGACTTCCTCCTCAGCAGATATGCATGCCGTTTGTCTCCCATGTGTGACCACCCATGCTATGCCTCGTTCTTCGATGACTCTTTTGATCGCCAGTATGGGGTACGTCCCTCTTCTCTGTTACTTCCTGGAGTCCACTCTCGGCTCTTGCTCCGGCAGGTTAACTTCTCGCTCCCTGCAACTTTCCTGGTGGGTGCGAACCCATCACCACCTTGGCTTCGTGCGGCGGCCCGTGTTCATCTTGGCCGTCATTCACTTCCTAAGGCCACTACTGCAGCCCCGCTCTATCGGCTTCAGTTTCACGACCTTCGAACGGAACTTCGCGCTAGTACCTTTGTGTACACTAATGGCTGTCGGACTCACCGTGGTGTCAGATGTGCCTTCGTCATTGACACCGATGTCTTCCGGTATCGGCTTCTGGAATACTGCTCAGTATTCACAGCAGAGATCTTCACCCTGTATCGGGTCACGCAGTACACCCGGCGATACGGGCTTTTCGTTTGTCGTCTGGTCAGACTCTCTCAGCGCCCTTCAAAGCCTCTGTATGCCGCACACCGTCCATTCCTTATTGCAACAGGTACAGGAAAGCTGTCCCTTGCTCACTACTGCTGGAGCCACTGTGATGTTTGTGTGGGTTCCTGGTCATGTCGGTTTGACAGGAAACGAGGCTACTGACGCTGCTGCCAAGGCTGTAGTCCTCATACCTCTGCCCACTACTTCTTATATTCCCTCCGATGATCCCTGTGTTACCATCTGTCAGCTGGTGGTGTCACTTTGGCTTCACCACTGGTCCTCCCTTCAAGGGAACAAGCTCCGGGTTATTAAGCCTCTCCTAGCGGCGCTCCCCTACCACTTCTTGGCGTTGCGATATTTTCCGTCAGTGTATCATACACACTATTTATTTACAGTCCTAAATTTATGTATGAAATTGGTTTCAGTAAATTGTATCAAATTTGGTTAAAAATGTTTAAAATGGCTCTAAGCACTATGAGAGTTAACATCCGAGGTCATCAGTCCCCTAGACATAGAACCACTTAAACCTATTTAAGTTAAGGACATCACACACATCCATGCCCGAGGCAGGATTCGAACCTGCGACCGTAGCAGCAGTACGGTTCCGGACTGAAGCGCCTAGAACCGCTCGGTCACAGCGGCCGGCATCAAATTTGGAAGGGAGAAAAAAAAATACACCTACATCTCATAAATATAACATATTTTACTTCAGTAGGTATGGCGTCCCGCATGTCACTTGGTTTGGCTTTTGTGTCTTCATCTGTCAGTGTGCGAAACTATTTGAAGTAGTCCCTGTTTCGTACGAATCTTTCCATGAATGCTTGATCGTGAACTTCCGTGAAATCGCCATGTTTTCTTCGCTTTTTCAGATATTTGCTATTTCCACGTTTCACTGCTTTTACATGCACTGTGCGAAAGTCAGACGCAGAATCTAAACCTAACTGCATCGTGAAGTTTGTGGCGGACGCAGCAGCGCTCTGCTGACCCCTGCTGTGCTCTCATTACGCGCTGGTGGAACCTCTGCGGCTCTGCCGTGCCTTTGTTTTGCCTCTGCAGCGTGCAGTATGTGCTAGACCTAAAACATCTATCGTGGCGTCGCAAAGACCGGGCACCATGTTTTCGCATGTTGGGCAGTGTAACCAGCGATGAGTACGTGTGTGCACACTCTGGACACGGTATGCCAGAGGGCCGAAGGCTCAGACAAAGGGAGGCCGTGCACCAGTTTCCCTTTTGTGCTACACAGGTCCTTATTTGAGATGCGCATGCCCCTACGCTGAATGTTCCGCTGGCTCTACAAGGGAAAATTTTGTGTTAATTAACTTGTAAAACTTAGTATTTATCAGGGGGCAAAACGAACACTGGAGTGGAAAATATTTCACGCTCCTTAAGATATGCAGCCAGATTTACAGCTTCCACAAATGGTGCCGACGACGTAAGTTGGGTTGCTTACATAAGGTGCATGAAATACAGGGTAGCCATGAAGTCCCTTTACAACTTCAAAATTTTATTCCAACGGCAGTTGTTGAAATATTCTAACAAAATTTCTTGTTCAGACTCAACGTAGATTCAGAACGAGGTATGGAAGAGATCCACCACCGCCCTTCAATCCGTGCATGGCACAAAAAATTTATGGAGACAGGGACAGTGTTAGATAAAGGGAGGAGCAGGCTACCAAGAACCTCCGAGGAAAACATCGATCGCGTTTTAAACGTTTTTACTCGTTCACCTACAAAGTCCATCCGCACTGCTGCCAGACAGTTGCAACTACCACCTTCAACTGTGGATGAGGTCCTCCACAAGGCCGCGCGGGATTAGCCGAGCGGTCTGAGGCGCTGCAGTCATGGACTGTGGTGCTGGTCCCGGCGGAGGTTCGAGTCCTCCCTTGGACATGTGTGTGTGTGTGTTTGTCCTTAGGATAATTTAGGTTAAGTAGTGTGTAAGCTTAGGGACTGATGATCTTAGCAGTTAAGTCCCATAAGATTTCACACACATTTGAACATTTTTTTCCTCTACAAGAACTTACGGTTGTACGCTTACAAAGTGCAACTGTTACAGACACCTCAGCCAAATGACATGCCAAAACGGACAGAGTTTGCACACTCAACATGCTGGAACCTCTTTCGGAGGATGAAGCATTCCTCAAGGGAGTTTGTTTCAGTGACGAGACAACTTTTCATGTTTCTGGGACATTAAACAGACACAATGTGAGAATCTGGGGATCTGAACACCCCCCACGTGACTAGGGAGCTTCACCGGTATAGTCCAAACGTGAATATTTGGTATGGAACCATGTGCAACTGAGTAATTGGTCCATTTTTCTTCAACGAGTCAACAATCACTGCAGATGTTTACCTCGACCTTCTGACCGAATATGAAGAACCACTATCATTTTTCAGCAAGATGGTGCACCACCACTTTGGGGGCTGCATGTTCGTCGGTTCCTCAATGAAACATTTCCAGGCAGCTGGATTGGAGGGACGAGCCAATTCCTTGACCACCGCGTTCGCCAGATATCACTCCCTTGGACTTTTTTATGGGGGTATATAAAAGATATCGTGTATCAACGCAGATACGAGACGTTGCTGACTTAGAGCAAAGGATTTGTAATGCCATTGCCACCAGCGAACATGGCAAGAAATCGAGTACCGTCTTGATTTGCTTCGTGCAAATAAAGGCATCCACATAGACTTCTATGAAACACTGTCAAAGAATCTTTTATAAACACTGATTACAATAAGAGAATTGTTGTTAAAATATTTCAACAACTGCCGTTGTAATAAAATTTTGAATTGTAAAGGGACTTTATGGACAACCTGAATTTTCCTCTCTAGTTTCGGTGTTTCCACCGTGGACAACAGTAAAAAAAAGCGTATAATCCAAAATTTAAGGTTTACTATTTAATTGCATGAAATTTTACTATACAATTGTTGATTTGCTAAATTGGTAAAATTTTAAAAAATAAAGAACGGAAAGCATGAATCTTATCCACTGGATTCAATAGTAACATTGCTAACACCACTACGTTTTTTGAAAAGATACGGCAGCAAAAACCCGAGATTCACGGTGATGCAAAAAATCACAAATCGAGTTTTACAAACAGTACATTGTACCTCTAAGCAAACATATTTGTTAAGTAAATGACAGATAGCAAAAATAATGCAACGTACAAATGAATCTTATATTTCATTCAAACACAGCAGCTTCCCAAACAGATTTAAGCCAATTAGTTCCACATAACCTTATTGGTTTAATTGGGTTGCACTTACGATTCACATTAATGAAGAATCCTATACCTTCTTAATCTAGCTGTCATCAGACATCGCTTGCAATACTGATAGTCTGAGTTTCCTGCTACAGTGCCACTGTACTGTCTCTATATATCTGATCACCAAGATGTCCGTGATTTTGTCACAATTTTATTTTGTGACCAAAAGAGCACTTGTGGAGCACTTGTATTGGTAAAAAAAAGATGTTAGGGGAAAATGCAGAAATCTCTTTAAAAAGCAGGCTGTGCTGCGTTTCTGTTCAGTCCTCTTGAATTCCAGCATGACAATGTACCATCCTCTATTTTTCAATTTCCCACCAATTTATGCTTAGGACAACAGCTCAGCTTCCATAGTGACATTGTAGGAGCGGTGGAGAAACCCACTCGCACAGCTGGACTATTTGTGAATTTGCACCAGAATTCGAGTTCTCCACTAATTGGCCTGTGTCATAGGGGTAACACTGACAGACAATACCCTTTGTCTCAGAACTGGGAATCCCATATGCAGGGGGGTGACCTTAAAAGACCATAGCCTTTATTCCAGAACTGAGAACTTGTGGGGAATTTGGAGAGGAGGACACGGAAAACCACTTAATGCAACAATATGGGAATTAGAGAATGACACTAGATGGGAAATGGGTAGGAGGTAACCTTAGGACACAATACACGTGGAAAACCCAGGGGAATAGGGAGGGGAGGACATAAAAAAAACACTAAACACAACAGAACAGTAGAGGGGGAGGGATGGGGGCCAGCAATTTTTGTTCCAGAACTGGCGTTTTTTGTCCAAGAGGCAGACTTGGACCTGCAGTAGAAACAAGCATCCATAGCCTCCAATGAATGACGTCAGAGGAAAGCCTAGAAAATCTGCCAGCAATGCTGGCTGTGCTTGTATTCCAGGTCATCCAATTTGGATTCTGCTATCATGAAGCAGCATCAGTATTGCAGGCCACTCATACTGGTTCGCCATCTCTGACAGTGACGTCATGAGGACTGTGCCTGTATGCGAAAATTGCAATCTTGGATTGTCATCCTGAAGTTTTGAATTTCACACCAATATGACAATGCATCCTCTTGGATTTTTCAATTTTGTGCCAGTTTAAACTTAGAACAACAGTCCTACTTTTACAATAATGTTGTAGGAGTGGAGGAAAACTCTATAGCACCATTGGTCTGTTTTAAATTTTCTGTCTAATTTTGAATTTCGCACCAAGTTTTGAATTTTCTGCTATTTTATACACAGGGCAATATGCCTATTATGAGAAATCTGCCAACAGTGCATGACATCACGAAGATGTCATAGAGGATGGGGGAGATGCATGTGGGGAGGGGTAGGGGGAAAATCTGGCAATATCGCATTTGATGCCTGAACACCTCCAGGTTACCTACTGAAATCCATTGCAATATGTGACTCTGACAATGGGTACTTTGATATGGCCTGGCACATGGGAACAGGCACCTCAGTCATGAAGCTGCATTTTTGTTTATGTGCTGCTGTCTTTAACATCTACAGAAAGTGTTGATGGACGATGAAACTACCAGTAGATGTCCACATGCTGGAAGTCCATGTCTCATCAGAAAATGCATGTGTAAAGGATAGAGTGTGGCTGGTTGGTTGGTTAGTTGGTTGGTTTCTGGGGAAAGGACCAAACAATGAGGTCATCAGTCCCATCGGATTGTGGAAGGATGGGGAAGGAAGTCGGCCATGTCCTTTCAAAGGAACCACGCCAGAAATTTCCTATGGCGATTTAGGGAAATCATGGAAAACGTTAACCAGGATGGCTGGATGCGGGTTTGAAACATCGTCCTTCCGAATTAGAGTCCAATGTGCTATCACTGCACCACTTCGCTCGATAGGCTGATCTCTGGTATATCTGACATAAGATTATGAAACTAGCGGAGTCGCAAGTGTTTTGCAGCACATTGTGCAGCACACATTGTTGAACATGGGACTCCACAAGAGATGACACCTACATGTTACTATGTTGAATGGATGACTTCATTGATTATGAAGGTAGTGGGCATGGGATGATCGAAATTTGATCATCGGCTAATTGAAATTTGTTGGCTGGTTGAAGGTACCTTGTTTCTTGTTACAGGTGGTAGATGGTAGTGTCTGTATATGCTATTATCTAGGTGAATGGTGGCTTGACAAATGCACCGTGCATGACACAGGGTCGTGGGGGCAGTGTTATGCTATGGCGGACATTGAACTTGGTTTCTATGAGAACTGTGGTAATAATGAAAGGCATTGTGACACCGTTTTATTATGTTACCATTATGCTGACCATCGATAACATGGCCGAGTGGTTCTAGGCGCTTCAGTCTGGAACCGCGCGACCGTTACGGTCTCAGGTTCGAATCCTGCCTCGGGCATGGATGTGTAAGTAGTTCTAAGTTCCAGGGGGCTGATGACCTAAGATGTTAAGTCCCATAGTGCTCAGAGCCATTTGAACCATCGATAACTCTTCATCCTCGGTGTATTTCTTGAAGACGAAGGAAACTTCCAGTTGGATAACTGTGCGTGTAAGAAGTTAAAAATCGTGCTCAAATGGTTTGAGGAACCCGATAGTGAACTCACATTGAAGTTTTGGCCACCAAATGTGCCTGACTATAAGTTGATGGAACATGTCTGCTACTGGGTGCCAGTACTTCACCTACAAAATAACGAGCTGTAATTTATGAGAACAGTGTAACCTGCGTGTATACATCTGACGTTAGACATCTTTGGAACCATGCCAAGGGCTTTTTAAAACCATTCCACTGGTGTAATGGATTCCACAGACGAACCAGTACACTACGGAGCAGGTGGACTCAATGTTTTGGCTTGTCAGTATACATAAAGTATGAACTCATTAAATTAAATTATATAAATATTTGGGGGAAAAATAGGATGAGGAATGTTGCAGCGTGTCTGCTTGAGTCTGGCCTGAAGAGGAAACCATCTTGCCAGAGAGTCGATGCCAGCGACACTTATGCCATCCTATCTACTGTAGAGCCTGTGAGTGACTGATCTCTACGGTGAGTAGTGATTCTTTCTTCTAAGATCAGGTTACAGTTGAGTTCTGAGCCTTGTCGTGATTGCAGCAGGACAGTGGAGGAAACCAGGAAGATGTTCAACGCACAGTCATTAAAACGGTGATTGCATAAATTCATCCCGAGCGAAAAATAAGTGTCTTGGGTGGCAGTACTTGAAGGACAGTGATATGAAATGAAATGTCGTGTGGCTAGGGCCTCCCGTCGGGTAGACCGTTCGCCTGGTGCAGGTCTTTCGAGTTGACGCCACTTCGGTGACCTGCACGTCGATGATGATTAGGACAACACAACACCTAGTCCCTGAGCGGAGAAAATCTCCGACCCAGCCGGGAATCGAACTCGGGATCTTAGGATTGACATTCCTCACGCTGACCACTCAGCTACCAGGGCCGGACAGGACAGTGATAGTCTGCATGCATAAGCCCGGTTTGCTGGCCTATGCTTCCATGGTGCCTCTCGTGTCAACCAGATGTTTAAAGTAAAGCAGCTGTGGTGCAGCACTGCAAAAAGGAATCTGCTACTCTGACTGACCACTCAGCAATGAGGCACGCCTCAGATCACTGCTGCAGTTAATGATGCGAGATGTGCGCTGGAGTGCACATAATTCCTGTAGTGACTTGGCAAGACAGCCAAGCCACTCGAAGGTAGCCGAAAGGCACGCGTTTAAGCTCACGCAGACTGGCGTGAGGTCTGGAACAGGACAGTGTCTTGAGAATTGCAAATAAAGTACGGAGATGATGTAATACTTAACTTTAATCCATAATTGGTGTACATCGCTCTTGACGGTACATTAATAAGAATCGCAATATAAACTGGTAATGGCGCCTTGCTAGGTCGTAGCAAATGACGTAGCTGAAGGCTATGCTAACTATCGTCTCGGCAAATGAGAGCGTATTTGTCAGTGAACCTTTCCTAGCAAAGTCGGCTGTACAACTGGGGCGAGTGCTAGTAAGTCTCTCTAGACCTGCCGTGTGGCGGCGCTCGGTCTGCAATCACTGACAGTGGCGACACGCGGGTCCGACGTATACTAATGGACCGCGGTCGATTTAAAAGCTACCACCTAGCAAGTGTGGTGTCTGGCGGTGACACCACAATTCCAGTGAAACAGTGTTTGCAGTGCTTTCGCTGACTTTTAAACACAAGTGCCGTACTTAGACAAGTTGCAGCCTCTGCTCTGGTCACCACGTAAGTGAACCTTGTTCTTGGAAAGCACAATTAAAATTTTCATATTGCATACAAAGTTATGCGCCATCAGACCACACTTGCTCGGTATATATTGGGTACATAATTTTTCTTTACAGATTTAGTATTTAGTAACTTTAGAACCATATAAGGTAATAATGACAGGTTTTCAACATGTGGCAAGTTAACACACAAAGCTTCGTTTGCTCACTCGTATGATATAGTGTGTTCACAACTAGTAGTGCGGACAACAGCCAGTCGGTGGTCAGTTTCTTCTCGTGTGAGCTCCAGAATCTCGAAAACGACATGCTAAACTGCGAAGTCAATTGTTGTCAGTGCATTTCTCCCATTTGTGGCACATATCAACATTAGAGTAACACTCCATTCCGCTTATATGCTTTCCTTACTACATCAAGTGCCCAAAATGGCATCAGGACTCAATTTCGCGGTTTGTGGTGGTCGTAATTTTTCGGCTTATCAGGGTACGTCTATTCTGTGTCAACATCATTACTTCACAAACAGTTTTGAAGTAAGAGTGCACTTCCTGTTACACCATGTACAAAGAGCTTACCCATCGGCCCATCACAAACTTCTAGGTACCTCAGTTCCAAGAGTCATAGCTACTCATAATTCTTAAATTTCCATGACAGGTACAAAAAGATATATAGGAAGGTGCTGATCCTTCCAAAACAGTAATTTAATGACAAAATCATATGCAATGCAGAGAATAAAAGCAAAGGAGTCCGAGATGAACTGAAACAAGCAGAGGCTAACGATGTACTGGTAAGGGAGTAGGACACGGCTTAACAACTGGCCGGTTTTGAGCGCGAGTACTCGCGTCTGCTCAGGCACATGCTCGCGAGCAGGTGCAAGGTCGCGGAGTAGGGAGGGAGGGGAGGGAGGGGAGATGCGCGCGCACGTTTGATTGCGATCTCGCGTTCTTAGCAGATTGAACTAGCCATCTGAATGCTTTGAACATTTTACTACAAGGTAAAGATCTGCTAATTACTCATTTCATAGATCGAATACCAGCTTTTAAAATGAAATTGACACTTTGGGTGAGTCAGCTGGAAACAGGAAACCTAGCTCATTTTCCTAAATTATCATCCATGAAAGATGTTCACAAAGACTGCGAACGTTATTCACATAGTTTAGTTGATCGGCGCTTTCATGATCTGACAGCACTAGACAGTGATTTTGGTCTGTTCTCTCCATATTCAACGAATATTTAAGAGATTCGTCCTGAGCTGCAGCAAGAAATTATTGACCTGCAGTGTGACAGAGAATACAGAGACAAATTTCAGAACAAGAAAAACATTTTGGAATTCTACAGACACTTCCCTCAGGATAGATTTCCTCGTTTGCACAAACTGGTGGCTACAATAATATCAATGTTCGGTTCCACGTATGTTTGTGAACAACTGTTCTCTGCAATGAAATGTAACAAGACGCGCCTGAGAAACGCATTGTCTGATCGAAATTTAAACTGCACGCTGCGCCTAAAATGCACAAGAACAATTACTCCGAACATAGACGCAATTGTAAAGGGCAAAGAGTACAAGATAACCGAGAATCCCACACTTCAGTGATACCTTTTATTGTGTAACAGTTCACAAATTAATGCGAATGTAGAGGCATACACTAAGCTAATAAAATTATGTGGCATGTGTACATTCTCCTTTATTTGTTTCATTTGTCGCAGTAATAATTCGTGAGTGATATCCCTGCAGGTGGCCGCGGATTTACATTGACTGGCGGCAGCTGTTGTGTGCCCCACGTGACTTTCCCCACTCTCCACTCTGGTCCGGTAGTGGGGGTAGCATGCTCGCGCTGCTTCGTGCTCGCACCTTGCTGCTCACCGCTTGCTCCGCGAGCACGTATGTTGTGAAGCCCTGGAGTAGGAGCTCCATAGTAATACATGATCCACACCACCTAGCGAACTATGTGAATGGGCGTTTCTGAAGTATTACAAGGAAATTACAGCGAAAGTTCTCACAAACAAATATAGCACCTTTAAATAATTATGCACTAATAATAACTACAGAAGTTAGTAATATTGTAAAAAACCTGAAAAATAAAAAGTCCTTAGGCTTAGATGAAGTATCAATGTGTGTTCTAAAACAATACAAGAGAAATATCCATGGTATTCAAAACAAACCAAAGTTGTGCTTCTGCTAAAGAAACGTAATGCAGAACATTTAGTAAACTACCGGTCGATTACTCTGTTTTCATCATTCTCAAAAATCATAATATCAATTATGAAAAACAGATGAATGAATTACTTGAATAAATTTAATCTTCTAAGTGAATCACAGTTAGATTTCCAAAGTTTTTAGAAACAGCCATTGTTTTTCTTTAGTGGGTCATCAGTCTTCTGACTGGTTTCATGCAGTCCGTTACGAATTCCTGTCCTGTGCCAACTACTTCATCTCACAGTAGCAGTTGCAACCTACGTGCTCAATTATTTGTCGCATGTCTTCCTCTACATATATACCCTGTACAGCTCAATCCAGCACTACGGAAGTTATTTCCTGATGTCTTAACCGATATCCTGTCATACTGTCCCTTCTTCTTGTCAGTGTTTTCCAAATATCCAAATTCGATTCCTCACCAATTTTGCGGAAAACCTCTTCATTGAGTGGTTGAAGTATTTTATTTGTGTATGGAATGATAGTAAAGAAGAAAGGAAATAAATACCAATGGCAGTGGCTCTGTAGATGTAACAAGGGAAGAGCTGAAAATGTGATCCATGAAAGAGAAAAAAACGTTGCCGAGCACTGATTGTATAAACATGGAGTTGATTAAATATGCGTCTGATCAACTAAAGCATAGAATTTTAAATTTTATGAATATTTACTGGCTGACCGGACATGTGCCAGACAGACCGGATGAAGCTTTTGTATGTCCTATTTACAAAAAAAGGCAAACTACCGAGGAATACATTGGCCAATTTCCTGTTACAAACTGTATCCTAAAATTATAAACGAGATGCTGATGACAGTACTGGAAGAATTTAAGTTCGAGATACAGCATGCTTTTAGAAAAAGTAGATCATGTCCTGATTGTACTTTGGTACAAGAAACTGGATAAAAAGAAGTGAATTAAGGTTACCATCTTATTATGTTTTTATCGATTATGAAAAGGCGTTTGACAAAGGAAAAACAGAAAGTATTTTATGAATTGCTAAAGTAAACGAGAGTTCCAGCACATCTGATTACGGCAATTCAGTCACAATGAAAAAATAACAAAATAAGTATCCGACGTGTAAGGAATTGCACAGAAACTGCCGTTAGTAATGACGGTAGTAAGTTGGTATTCGTAATATCACTCGCAAATGGCTTAGTATATTAAGCGACGCATTAAGAAGTTATGATTTTAGTTTCATGGCGCCGCTATTTGCTGATGCAGACTTATAATAGGAAAACCCGAAGAAAACGTACGAATTGAAGAACATAAATTCAGTCAAATTACCGCTAAATACAGAACGAGAATATTGATAGATAAAACAAAAGTGATGGCATTTTTTAAAATTTGGAACTACAGAACTGTTATAACTAGACAAGTAACGGGAAAGTAAGAGAGTTTAAATATGAAGGATGCAACTTTGAATTTCTCAAGTCAGATGAAGTTGTAATTGGCCAGATTCAGATATTTCTGTACATCCGTACAAAGTACATTAAAACTTAACGTACGGAAAAATTATTGCAACAGTAGAAAGTAATAGCCTCGCTTTTGGTGCTGTTTGGTAGCGATCGTCGGATCCTGACATCAGATCAGTCACGCTAAATCGAATCATCAGAGGTGAAGTTCCTTCGTTTTGTAGAGGGAGTATCATTGCTGTACTATGAAAGAAAAGGAGATATTAGATAGGAGATAAGTGTAGTACCCATTAGAAGGATACCTGAGAATTACAGACTGAAATGGAAGAACAACGTCCAACTGGTATTTGTTAATAGAACAACCATAGCTGCAATACTAATAATCCTGTAGCAAAAAGAAACGTTGGACGTCACCAAAATAGACGGAGTGATGAATTCTGTGGCGGGAGAGACACAAAGTCTAATACTTCAAGACTATTATGTTTATGACGATAAAGCTTTACGTGTGATAATGTTTTACGTGCACCATTATTGACATGATATACAATGAAGTTGTGTCACACAAGTGTCAGAAAGGGTGGATATTACTACCAAAATGTTAAGGAAATTACAGTTCTAATTTACAGCTTTCAAATTCTGAAGGTGGCAGGGGTAGAATACAGGGAGCGAAAGGCTATTTAGAATTTGCAGAAACAAGAAGGCAGTAATAAGAGTCGAGGGACATGAAAGGGAATCATTGGTTGGGAAGGGAGTGAGACAGGGTTGTAGCCGCTCCCCGATGTTATTCAATCTGTATATTGAGCATGCAGTAAAGGAAACAAAAGAAAAATTCGGAGTAGGTATTAAAATCCATGGAGAAGAAATAAAAACTTTGAGGTTCGCCGATGACATTGTAATTCTGTCAGAGACAGCAAAGGACTTGGAAGAGCAGTTGAACAGAATGGAAATTGTCTTGAAAGGAGGATATAAGATGAACATCAACAAAAGCAAAACGAGGATAATGGAATGTAGTCGAATTAAGTCGGGTAATGCTGAGGGAATTAGATTAGGAGATGAGACACTTGAAGTAGTAAAGGAGTTTTGCTATTTGGGGAGCAAAATAACTGATGATGGTCGAAGTAGAGAGGATATAAAATGTAGACTGGCAATGGCAAGAAAAGCGTTTCTGAAGAAGAGAAATTTGTTAACATCGAGTATAGATTTAAGTGTCAGGAAACCATTTCTGAAAGTATTTGTATGGAGTGTAGCCATGTATGGAAGTGAAACATGGACGATAAATAGTTTGGACAAGACGAGAATAGAAGCTTTCGAAATTTGGTGCTACAGAAGAATGCTGAAGATTAGATGGGTAGATCACATAAATAATGAGGAGGTATTGAATAGAACTGGGGAGAAGAGGAGTTTGTGGCACAACTTGACAAGAAGAAAGGATCGGCTGGTAGGGCATGTTCTGAGGCATCAAGGGCGCACCAATTTAGTATTGGAGGGCAGCGTGGAGGGTAAAAATCGTAGAGGGAGACCAAGAGATGAATACACTAAGCAGATTCAGAAGGATGTAGGTTGCAGTAGGTACTGGGAGATGAAGAAGCTTGCACAGGATAGAGTAGCATGGAGAGCTGCATCAAACCAGTCTCAGGACTGAAGACCACAACAACAACAACAACAGTTTACAGCTGGTGATGTGAGACGATAAACGTTTTCTGCTGCACTGTACTTTAGAAAGTACACGGTATATCACGACACACCCTTGTGTTTTGGAGCAATCAGTGAAAGAGCATCACATAAAGTGTTAGGTTCTATATTTTCGAAGGGAATTTACCTGGCGCAGGCGATATCTCTCGTATAGAATGGGAGTACTGGAAGTCGGCTTACATATGTAAATAAACAAGCGAAAATCCCGGATTTAGCACCTTTAATTTGCAGCAGCCTGACCGAGCACTCGGTAACTCGTCATCTAGAGGGTACCGCCACGGACACAGTATACCGCCTGCAGGGGATGTGGCTCAGTGCGGCCAATCTCGCAGACCATATATCCTGCTCTACCAGCTACGCGAAGTCCGTATCCCCCGCAATTACACAAGCTGACGTGGTAGGCCTGCGGCTAAGCGGTATTTGCGGCATCGCTGTTTAGAGCGTACGAAGCGCTTTGCCCCTGCTCCCCCTCCTACCCTCTCACTGCAGACGTTGCTTGAAAACATAGCCGTAGGCAGCAAGGAATACGGGAGGGCAAAATGTCTCTCCCTCGAAAGAATTTACGATATCCGCAGACCGATCTCACTTCCTTCCCTGCTACACAACGTGAATCATTTGAAGCTCTCTCTGTGGTTTGCTGCGGTCTGCCAAAAATTCCCTCCCCTATGCAAACTTATTCTTAATTCTTACGAGGAAAACTCCCCCAATCGCACCATCCCCCCCCCCCCCTTCAGATTTAGTGGTAAGATTGCCCAGAGGATAGCGCGTCAAAAACTGAACACAGGTGAAGAAGCATGAAAACAGGAAGTAAGTCTACTGAACTGTGGAAAAAAATCAAAATAGAAACAATGAATGGTCCAGGCTTAACAAGTACAATATTGAGAACGGTGTAGGAACTATGGCGTCTTGGTTAAATGATCAGAGTGCTGGGCGGTGAAGCGACCAAGCCGGGTTCTAAATCCCCTCATGCGACTTTTATTTTTTTTCATAACTTTATCGTCCGGCCATTAAAACGTTCGTTCTCCTTCTGTAGTCTTGGCAGTTGTCGTACTATACATTGCTCTACTGGCCATTAAAATTGCTACACCAAGAAGAAATGCAGATGATAAACGGGTATTCATTGGACAAATATATTATACTAGAACTGACATGTGATTACATTTTCACGCAATTTGGGTGCATAGATCCTGAGAAATCAGTACCCAGAACAACGACCTCTGCCGTAATAACGGCCTTGATACGCCTGGGCATTCAGTCAAACAGAGATTGGATGACGTGTACAGATACAGCTGCCCATGCAGCATCAACACGATACCACAGTTCATCAAATGTAGTGACTGGCGTATTGTGACGAGCCAGTTACTCGGCCACCATCGACCAGACGTTTTCAGTTGGTGAGAGATCTGGAGAATGTGCTGGCCAGGGCAGCAGTCGAACATTTTCTGTACCCAGAAAGGCCCGTACAGGACCTGCATCATGTGGTCGTGCATTATCCTGCTGAAATGTAGGGTTACGCAGGGATCGAATGAAGGGTAGAGCCACGGGTCCTAACACATCTGAAATGTAACGTCCACTGTTCAAAGTGCCGTCAAAGCGAATAAGAGTTGACCGAGACGTGTAACCAATGGCACCCCATACCTTCACGCCGAGTGATACACCAGTATGGCGATGACGAATACATGCTTCCAATATGCGTTCACCGCGATGTCGCCAAACACGTATTCGACCATCATGATGCTGTAAACAGAACCTGAATTCATCCAAAAGAATGACGTTTTGCCATTCGTGCACGCAGGTTCGTCGTTGAGTACACCATTGCAGGCGCTTCTGTCTGTGATGCAGCGTCAAGGGTAACCGCAGCCGTGGTCTCCGAGCTGAGAGTCCATGCTGCGAACGTCCTCGAACTGTTCGTGCAGATGGTTGTTGTCTTGCAAACGTCCCCATCTGTTGACTGAGGGATCGAGACGTGGCTGCACGATCCGTTACAGCCATGCGGATAAGATGCCTGTCATCTCGACTGCTGGTGATACGAGGCCGTTGAGATCCAGCACGGCGTTCCGTATTACCTTCCTGAACCCACCGATTCCATATTCTGCTAACAATCATTTGATCTCGACCAACGCGAGCAGCAATGTCGCGATACGATAATCCGCAATCGTGATAGGCTACAATCCGACCTTTATCAAAGCCGGAAATGTGATGGTACGCATTTCTCCTCCTTACACGAGGCATCACAACAACGTTTCACCAGGCACCGCCGGTCAACTGCTGTTTGTGTATGAGAAATCGGTTGGGAACTTTCCTCATGTCAGCGCGTTGTAGGTGTTGCCACCGGCGCCAACCTTGTGTGAATGCTCTGAAAAACTAATCATTTGCATATCACAGCATCTTCTTCCTGTCGGTTAAATTTCGGGTCTGTAGCACGTCATCTTCGTGGTGTAACAATTTTAATGGCCAGTAGTGTACAAGTCATGTGATAAGAGTATATTAGCGTTGGAAGTAAATGCGACGGATGGTGAGAGTAGGCGAGATACCACATAGACCTCTCACAGAAATAGAAACACCAAATAAATGGATGTGAACTGTGTTATAGGAAAGGAATCAAGCGTCAAAATTTTCAAAACGGAACGCAACGTTAAAAACATGTTTAGACAAAGCTCCGAGAAACTGAGTGATTGTGCAACTGTTGCGTTCATTTGTTGCAGCTTAGAGGCAAACTATTATGTTTTCATCATTACCTTGGGAGTGATCACGTTCATATTCATATGAACACCTACATCGGGCAAAGAGGCATATCTCACTCACTCACCACGCGTAAAAATCAGATCCTATCTTATGACAAACGTACTGTCTCTCGTGCCGTTTATTACTCACCAGACGTGTTTTCCTGTGGAGGATTCGGTTGAATTATCGCCTTGCCATCAAATGTTTGCGGTTCCCGTTCGAAAGCCACTTCCTTTCCGCTGCTGATAGAGTAGCTGTGGGGCATCAACTTTCATTATAGGTCCCTTCCTCATACCTCGCCGTTGCGAACGGACGTTACACCATGATACACACACAAATTCGAATTGAGAGGAAGAGAAAGGCCACGAGGGAGGTTTGAACACTGCTTGGCCGCTTTGCAGCACTATACCACGAGCACTTAACCACAACGCAATCGATTTTTTTTTTCTTCGCTTAATGTTGCACATGTTAACCTTGGACCGTTCGCTGTTTCTATTTTGCTTTTTTTCTCAGTTTATTACACCTTCTTCCTGTTTTCATGCTTGGTCTGTGTTCAGTTTTTGACGGGCTACCCACTGGGGCAACTTACCACTAAATCTAAGGGGGTTGCGATGGGGAGTTTCCCTTGTTAGACCAGTACTTCCACACTCTCTCTTCAAATAGTTGTTGAACCTATTCCAGTCATTATCTTCCCCTTCAGTTTTTACCCTATACTGCTCCCTGCAGTACCACGGAAGTTTATTCATTGATCTGTTAACAAGTCTCCTATCATCCTGTCTCTCATTCTTGTCAGTATTTTCCATATGCTGTTCTCCTCGCAGATTCTGTGGAGAACCTCCTCTTTCCTTGTGCTATCAATCCACCTAATTTTCAACATCCTCCTGTAGCACTACACCGAAAACGCATATGCAGGGTTATTACAAATGATTGAAGCGATTTCACAGCTCTGCAATAACTTTATTATTTGAGATATTTTCACAATGCTTTGCACACACATACAAAAACTCAAAAAGTTTTTTTAGGCATTCACAAATGTTCTATATGTGCCCCTTTAGTGATTCGGCAGACATCAAGCCGATAATCAAGTTCCTCCCACACTCGGCGCAGCATGTCCCCATCAATGAGTTCGAAAGCATCGTTGATGCGAGCTCGCAGTTCTGGCACGTTTCTTGGTAGAGGAGGTTTAAACACTGAATCTTTCACATAACCCCACAGAAAGAAATCGCATGAGCTTAAGTCGGGAGAGCGTGGAGGCCATGACATGAATTGCTGCTCATGATCTCCACCACGACCGATCCATCGGTTTTCCAATCTCCTGTTTAAGAAATGCCGAATATCATGATGGAAGTGCGGTGGAGCACCATCCTGTTGAAATATGAAGTCGGCGCTGTCGGTCTCCAGTTGTGGCATGAGCCAATTTTCCAGCATGTCCAGATACACGTGTCCTGTAACGTTTTTTTCGCAGAAGAAAAAGGGGCCATAAACTTTAAACCGTGAGATTGCACAAAACACGTTAAGTTTTGGTGAATTGCGAATTTGCTGCACAAATGCGTGAGGATTCTCTACCGCCCAGATTCGCACATTGTGTCTGTTCACTTCAGCATTAAGAAAAAATGTTGCTTCATCACTGAAAACAAGTTTCGCACTGAACGCATCCTCTTCCATGAGCTGTTGCAACCGCGCCGAAAATTCAAAGCGTTTAACTTTTTCGTCGGGTGTCAGGGCTTGTAGCAATTGTAAACGGGAAGGCTTCTGCTTTAGCCTTTTCCGTAAGATTTTCCAACCCGTCGGCTGTGGTACGTTTAGCTCCCTGCTTGCTTTATTCGTCGACTTCCGCGGGCTACGCGTGAAACTTGCCCGCACGCGTTCAACCGTTTCTTCGCTCACTGCAGGCCGACCCGTTGATTTCCCCTTACAGAGGCATCCAGAAGCTTTAAACTGCGCATACCATCACCGAATGGAGTTAGCAGTTGGTGGATCTTTGTTGAACTTCGTCCTGAAGTGTCGTTGCACTGTTACGATTGACTGATGTGAGTGCATTTCAAGTACGACATACGCTTTCTCGGCTCCTGTCGCCATTTTGTCTCACTGCGCTCTCGAGCGCTCTGGCGGCAGAAACCTGAAGTGCGGCTTCAGCCGAACAAAACTTTATGAGTTTTTCTACGTATCTGTAGTGTGTCGTGACCATATGTCAATGAATGGAGCTACAGTGAATTTATGAAATCGCTTCAATCATTTGTAATAGCCCCGTATTCTATTCTTTTCTGATTTTTTCGCAGTCAGTGACTTACTTCCACACAACGCTTTGTTCCAAATGTACATTTTCCGAAATTTCTTCCTCAACGCCGGCGTTAGTTGTCGTGTCGTCCAAAGAACAATGTGCTAACGCAAGGATGGTATCTCGCGACGGATCAACTATAGTTGAATTCTTTTATCTTGGCGGCTTGCGCATGCCCGCCCAGACGCGGGAGATTGCTGTGTTGCCAGTTGCACACGACGCACGCGCCTAGAGAAACAGCACCATAGTACAGTATAGTTCGCAAGCTTACGTTTAGGGGGGAGCGCGCAGTTTATGAAGTAAAGCCACCACGGCCGCATTAACCCTTTCGCTGCTACAGAGACGTGCTCCCCGCATTCCGCGCTGTGCGCGATTTTGTCACTGCACTGCTCGCCTGTGCTGACACATGGTGTTTCCGACTGCTTTGACACACTTATCATTCGATTCCACAAAAACTATTTGGCCCAAAAATTAGAATTTCATTCTCAACATTGTGGCAACTAAAATCGACCATACGGAAAGTATACGCTATGGACGTTTACCTCAGCAAAGTCTTCAAAATTTCGTGCAATGGCTTACTACATTTAATGCTGCGCAATAACTGGGTTGAACATCGAAACAAAATTATGTCATTTATGGGGGGAAGGTATCAGTCAAAAAGATGTGTAAAAATCTAATTTTTGGGCCAAATACTTTTTGTGAAATCGAATGATAAGTGTGTCAAAACAGTGGGAACACCATGTGTATGCACAGGCGAGCAGTGCAGTGATGACAAAATCGCGCACAGCGCGGAATGCGGGGAGCACGTGACTGCAGCAGCGAAAGGATTAATGAAGAGACAAAGCAGTAGAAATATCAAAAAATTGCATTCAAACGAATAAAATTCGTGAAGTAAGACACTTCGATATTGTTTTTAAATAAAGAAAATATTTAGCATCGCACAAGGTTTGAACTCTTTACTTTTCTTTCACTAACCCAACGCCTTAACCGTTACGCTAGCGCAGTTCGTCCGACAATGTCGCTCCATAAGGAATCTAACAGGTGTGACGCAAAATTCTGACAAACACTTGGTATGCCTATGAATTACTCGCACTTCGTCGAAGTACAATAGGAAATAAACAATTACCGCTGTTCTTTATTGCGAAAAAGCGATTCGTGAAATTGATACAAACACCTTTCCTTGCTATCGCCTGCATTAAGAGTCTTATTGCTTGTTTGGTTTAATTAATTAATAGAAAATGAAGCAATTGGTATAAAGAATGGTTTTTCCAAACTTTCATAAAACAAAGTCTGCTATCAAGACATTGCTTTGGTTCTATTACTTCATTTATGACTGAACGTTTCTAAAACTGAAGACACTCGTCCGTGCTCTGCTCTGCAGTCGAGATCTGGCAACGTCGTTCTCTGTTCATTGGCTGACTGTATTTTTTGACGTCAGATGCGCAGAACGAACCTAAACTCGGCCGCCAACATAAATGACGCGCACTTTAGTAGGTGCAGGCGCTGCTAGAAGCAACGGCTAGTGACAGACGGTGACTTCGACACGTCCACAAGCCTTTCCGTACGCCACCGCGGGAGAACGCTTGCTTATGTCAAAGCGGACAGCCGCTCAGCCCAGAGTGAAATCATCGTCGAAGACGACAGCGTCGTCTCTCTATAGCCAGCAGTGCGACAGTTGTATTAGACAGAGATGCAGCCAAGTTTATAGAGAGAGACTACTATGTTGTAGTGTATCGAGGGATACATTAGTGTTCAGTGAGAGCAACAAACGTAGGGTAAGCCAGGCTGTTAAGGACATACCCGGCTAAAATGACGTAGCAAGGCTATGGGCGAAACCGGTTGAGTGGTACAACCTGCACTAACCTGTATAGATAGATCGATTGGCAAACCTGTTCCTATGTACATAGCGACGAGCTGCCAGCGAAAAACTCACAGGTAAGCCTCTAACTTGTTTACTTTTATTCACAAATATACATTCATTAGTATTGTACGTAATTACACGTTTGAGAAAAGTATAACTTATTTTGTAAGTCATCCTTTTAGCTATGTTTTGAGAGATGGGAGATGCTAGAGCACGCAGAAGTTGAACGTTTCTTGAACGGATCAAAGTAGGAGTTTCAGGCTACAATGACATACAATGTATCAGGTTAAAATTACATTCTGCCCCTATGTAGACTCTAGTTTTTTTTCTGTGTGATCTTTTATGTTAATGAAGCTATTTATTTTACCATCTGTTTAAATTCAACAACGGTAGTTCAAAAATGATTCTGAGCACTATGGGACTTAACATTTATGGTCATCAGTCCCCTAGAACTTAGAACTACTTAAACCTAACTAACCTAAGGACATCACATAACACCCAGTCATCACGAGGCAGAGAAAATCCCTGACCCCGCCGGGAATCGAACCCGGGAACCCGGGCGTGGGAAGCGAGGACGCTACCAACAACTTTAGTACCAGGTCATTATATAGTATAATAAAATGAATTAAACGAAACGTTAAATATGAACTGATAAATGTGCAATTCTACTCAAATGCAACGAATTTACGTAGGCCAGATATAAGTACGAGGATTTCCCCTTTCTGATGGCAGGCAGTTAAGGAAGGAAATCGTCAAGACAGTCGGGATGTGGTGCAGATGCAGTGTGCTAGAGATGATGTTACCAGAGGCGAGATGGAAAGGCTGCGGGCGTCGAAAGCGTACGGAGTTCTCCAGACTATGGTCAGAAGACGAATTAGGAATACGAACAATATGTTCAGTGATGTTCAGAAAGGACTGGGTACATTCCAGCCATCTTTCAACACTACATTGGAGAGTGAACTGAAACTACTGGAGTTGCGCATATCTGGTATAACTATGAAGAATGAGAGACAACTTGCATTGCAAATAGCCGAAAACAGCAAAGAGTAAACTTAGTTTTGGAAAAGAAATATTGTACGAAAAAGATTGTCACTGTTTGTACTGCTTGGAACTACACTCGCATTCAGACTCCGGAGAACACTGGTTCAGGTGTCAGTAGTGTAATTTGTGAGCCCACACTCAATGTGCTGGAGTAAGCTACAGAACAGCCCGCTCGGTTGGCCATGCGGTCTAACGCACGGCTTTCCGGGCTGGAAGGAGCGCCTGGTCCCCGGCACGAATCCGCCCGGCGGATTTGTGTCGCAGTCCGGACAACCCGCCAGTATGTGGATGGTTTTTAGGCGGTTTTCCATCTGTCTCGGCGAATGCGGGCTGGTTACCCTTATTCCGCCTCCGTTACACTATGTCGGCGATTGCTGCGCAAACAAATTCTCCACGTACGCGAACACCACCATTACTCTACCACACAAACATAGGGGCTACACTCGTCTGGATAGGGGGTCCACCGGGGGCGGAACCGCACAATAACCCTGGGTTCGGTGTGGGGTGGCGGAGGGGTGAAGTGGACTGCAGTAGTCGTCGTGGGGTTGTGGACCACTGCGGCTGCGGCGGGAATGGAGCTTCTCCGTTGTTTCTAGGTCCCCGGTTAACATACAATACAATACAAGCTACAGAACAAAAATTTCATGTATATATATATATATATATATATATATATATATATATATATATATATATATATATATATATATATATATATATATATATATAATTTTTTTGTTCTGGGGCTTACTCCCGCACATACTTAGATTCGGACATGTCCGAAAGAACAGATACCATCGGTGGCCATGCTGCTCATTAGCATGAAATTACAATGAAATGAATACCCTTAGCTGCATACAGGCGTTTATATAAGTCAACGGGAACAGTTGAAAATGTTTGCCCTAACTGGGACCCGAACCCGGGATCTCCTGCTTACATGGCAGACGCTCTATCCATCTTTGTTTTTCGATATAGTTCGTTGCGTTTGGTCTGGGCGGACGTCACAAGACATCCGTTCAAGCTGATCGTTGATTCCTTGACTCAGTTTTTTTATTACAGAGAGCACGCAGCCCTCTTACCGAACACAATGAGCTACCGTGCCGGCTCCATCTGAGCCACCGACAACATAGAGGATAGTGCGACTGCAGGGACTTATCTCTGACACGCCTCCCGTGAGACCCACATTCCTAACTTATTGTCCCGCACTATATTCATAGAGCCCCTGCCCACTATACTCATTACTCGCGGCGTTCTGCCGAGTCCCGTAAGAGTTCGGGTACTGTTTGTGCTTCCGCACAAACTGAACAGTTCAAATTTCTAGGTGTTCATATAGATACTAAGCTGTCCTGGAAAGCCCACATTCAGGACGTTGTTCAAAGACTTACTACTACCATTTTTACCATTTGAACGGTGTCTGAAGTGAGTGATCGTTCGATAAGAAAATTGTTCTACTTTGCTTATTTTCATTCGCTTGTGTCGTATGGTATTATATTTTGGGGTAACTCTAACTCTTCCCATTCTAAAAGGATATTTTTGACTCAGAAAAGGGGCGGTTCGGGCAATAACTGGTGTAAGCTCGCGAACCTCTTGTCGACCCCTCTTCATGAGTCTGGGTACTTTGATATTGGCCTCTCAATATATATATATATATATATATATATATATATATATATATATATATATATATATATATATATATTCCTTACTGTCATTTCTTGTTAACAATATGGACAATATTAGCTTATTCCCAAGAATAAGCTGCTTTTACTCAGTTAATACTCGACAGAAATCAAACCTGCATTTGCATCGGACTTCCTTAAATCTTGTGTAGAAAGGTGTGCAGTATAATACTGCATCCATTTTCAATAAGCTACCACTCGAATTCGAAAATCTTAGCAGTAATCCACATGCTTTCAAATCGAAACTGAAGAGTTTCCTCATGAGTCACTCCTTCTTTTCTGTCTAGGAGTTCCTTGAAAAGTTAAGCTGATTCTTGTTGCATTGTTGACTGCGTTTACTTAAACTTATGGACTGACTTTTTTCGGGTTCGTAAACATTTATTTTTATCTGTTACTACTTTTGTGTCGTAATTTCATGTATCCACTGACACGTACCACGACCTTGCAGATTTGCTTCTCAATTTGGTCCTACGGAACTTGACGTGTAAATAAATAAATAAATAAATAAACGATGCCTTCATCTCGGAAGCGTTACTGGCTGTCTCCAGGAGAGTATGGCTTGGCAGTAGGAATTAGAGAGGAGAAAACCGTCAACTGATAACCATAAATACACTTTTCAAATGTCACAAGAGGAGTAATTGTACTTGGAGACAGACTGGAAATACGGGATGATGCCAAGTGGATTACACAATGGCGAGAAATAGATGCCAAAATCAGGTAATGGATTGCAAGGCGAACCCACAAACACATATAATTTTTCATCACAATTTGTAATGATGAAGAGAAAGTTTAAGTTTAAGGCAATCGTCTAGAAGAATCAATTTGACATGAAGTGGGATTCTGAAGCCCTTAGAAATGATGAAGCCTGTTCGAAGTTATCTAAATCTGTAGATACTACGATAATAATACAACAGTAGTCGGTTCTGCTGGAGAGGAAGGGATATCTCTATAAAGGCTAATCAAAGATGTAGGACAAGAAGTTAACGTTGAAGAAGCTACGGATAACAGAGAACTGTTTAAATACTTCTATGAAAGAAGCAAATACAAAACATTCACTATGTGGCAGGAATACTGCAGTACAAGTCACATAAAAATGAAATAAATACGAAATACAGAGAAGCTCAAGTGAATGGTCGCAGGTAAAATGTGAAGAATTCGAAAAAGAAATGGTCGTCAGAAGGACGGATTAAGCATGCTGTGAAATTTTAATTGAAATGAGACTTTAGAAATCAAACTATTTTCAAAGGATTTGTGGACCTAGAAAACTGGTGCAAAATGTTTGAAATTCTGGGAAAAAAGGTGTAAGCCATACGGAAAGACAGGTAGTATTAAGCGTGTGCGAAAACAAAACGGAAGTGATAATAATGGAAGACTTAGAACGAAGTGCTACGATTTAAAATGGCGTAAAGCAAGGCGCAGTCTTTCACCACTATAGTTAAACCTATACATCGAATATGGAATGAGGCCAGTAAAAGGAATTTTGAGGAGTGGAACTAAAATTCAAAGTAGAGGATATCAGTGACAAGATTCACTTATAACATTGTGTTCTCGAAGAAAGTGAAGAAGAAGTATATGATTGGACGACTCCAGTCAACAGTGTAACGGGTATAGGATATGGGTGGCAGTAAACCCAAGAAAGACGAAAATAATGAGGAAGTAGAGAAATGAGTTTAGCAAAGAGCTTAATATCGTAATAGGTGACGAAGAAGTAGATTAAGCGAAATACTTTTGCTACCTTGGAAGCAAAATAACTCATGACAGAAAAAGCAAGTAGGACATTAGAAATAGATAAGCACACATTAACAGTACCGGTATTAAATATCAGCCTTAATTTGAACTAGAAATTTCTTTGAAGCACAGCACTGTGCGGATGTGAATCAAGTGGGAAAACTGGATAAGCGGAGACTCAAAGCTTTTGACATGTGTTGCTCTAGAAGGGTTCTGCACAGAATAGGTCACGAAAAGAATATATGGAGAAAACTGATAAGAAGAAGGGACAGATTCATAAATCATCCATTAAGACAACAGAGAATGATTTCCAAGGTTCTGGAGGGAGTATTAGAGCGTTAAAAATAATAGATGGAGATAAAAATTGGAATAATTGCAACAAATAATTTAGAGTATAGGGTGGAAATGCAACTCTGAAATGAAGAGTTTGGGAGAAAATAGGAAAAATTAATAGGCCACGCCAACTAGCCAGAAGATTAATGACAACAAAGAAAGTAAAGAAACCTTGCTCAGAATTTTCCCTAATAGCATAACATTTCAAGTTAGACTAGAGAGATTCCAAGTTTGTTCATAGATACACAAAGGGATGTCTTGGTCCATATAAACAAACACGTTTGTTAAATAAAAGATGATTTTTAATGTCTTTAACTTGCCATTTATGCCTGGAAGTGCCTCATACACAAAATTATAAATTGTCTATTACAGTCATGCTTATTCCCTAAAGCAAAGCTACTAATATCACAGAAGAGTATGCATATTGCATTGTATTACTACTCTACTATACGCTATCTTATTGAAATCTACATCATATAGGCAGCAAGTATATTGATCCATTAATTATCTGTTTGTCTTTTCTCCTATACTAGCTTGTGGTAACTCAAAGTGAGAGCATGTTACATTCTGCACAAAAAAAAAAAAAAAAAAAAAAAAAAAGGAACTCACTTGTGTACTGTAACAGTTCCAGTTTAGTACAAAACTTCTGCAAACAAACATATGTGAAAAGTTAAGATAAAATGGATTACTGCGAAGTAATAATAGAGAAGCTTCCCAGTGATATTCAGAATTCTTGTGACGTCACATTAACGGCGACTTTAAAAGGAATGCACCGCAGGTAGTGGCGATCCGAGAACTCGCAAATTTCCCGTAAAGCCGCTTGGCCTTCGCAGGCGCCAGCGCCGTTGGGCTCCTGTCCTGGCTAACGCGATTTTTATGGTCACCATAAAACTGCGCACTAACGGCCTAATGCGGGGTGGGGCGGCAGTCGCTAAAGTAGGCCCACTGATTGCTTCCCACCCCCAGTACATGGGATGCGTGAGGCGGAAAGTAGGACGTGTGAGGCAGAAAGTGGGAGGCAGGAGGCGGGATGCAGGAAGCGGGCAGTGCGAGCTGAGAGGCAGGGGGCGAGAGCCAGCAGGCAGGAGACAGGAAGTAAGAGGCGGGGGACCGTAGGAGGGAGGCTGGAGGCGGGTTGTGGGAGGTGGGGGGGGTGGAATGGGGGTGGGGGTGGAGAAGGAGGTGCTGGTGGAAGGCGGGAGGCCTCAGGCATCTGCCCTGGAAACTTTTTTGTTGTAGTGAAGGAGGCCAGGGGCTTAACATAGTCATCTGTTACGAGCCAGTACTGTGCCACATGATTTAGCTTCATGTTTCTGTGCTTATATCAGACAACGGGGTATCTCAACACAATGTAGGTCATTTATCATGAATTGTAAACAAGAGGAAAATCAAACGATGAGATGACCCAGGTTTATCTGATCCTGTTGGCAGTCTGAAATTTTAGGTAGCACTAATAAAATAAGCACTAATAAAAAGCATTGTTAAAATAAGTGAACCTATCCTTAATGCAGAGTTGGTTTGATAGTCTTAGTGGTTTATTAGGCATGGTACTAATAGAAAGGGTATATTCTGCCATTGTCTAACCTTTGAGCAGAAATAGCTAGCCAGTTATAGGGTGAACCTACAGTATAATAGAGATTGTGAACCATGTTGCAAACATCCATTTCTCGTGTTACAAGTAACTAGCAAACCTGGAACAAGCGGAAAGTGGCAGAAAGGTAATTATAGCACCAGCCAGAGATTAATCTCACAATGTTTGATTTATTGTCTTGAACGTAAAGTACTATTACTTCATTTGAATCTAACAAGCTTGTGACATTAATAATGTCTGCTGTAGCAGTTGTAATAATCAAAAGACAATCTGTGGACTGGTTTTAAGGCTTTTTCAACCATCTTTCCTGTGTTTCATTATGAAATTATAAAATCATTTGGAGGAAAACCAGCATCTTGCCTTGAGGAGTAAAGGAGTTACTCATTTTGGTCTTCCAGTCAGGTAAGTTCATTACCATTCTTATTATTTCACTGACCCAAATAAACTAATGTTAATATGTACTTTTAGTTACTCATCTTGGTCTTCCAGCTAGGTAAATTAATTATCGTTCTTATAAATACATTGAATAAATGCAATTAACACACACACACGTTTCTCTTTGTTTCGTAGCCAACTTTGAATGTACTAGTGTGGTGTAATAGTCTGTCCAGATGCACTTGGTGCAGCCCTGTCGTAATGTTTGGTGATATTTCAATTCTATTTTGTGCGTCTATTGTAGCAATATTTCATATCGATAAGTAACATTATACAGGCGCTATCACCCATGATATGTAGGGGTAAAGTTTATTTCACCCCCTGTGTGTTACTTTGTGTCTTTTCGAAGTCGGAGACGACAGCAAAGAAGTTCAATTCCACCTCATAAATGCGAGAAAACAGACGCCATTTTGTAATTGCCTACGACATTTGGTGATATTCATCATTACATACAACGTAATTAGCATAAAGGAAATGTAGCGTAGTCACCGGCAAGGTATAGTATAAAGATGTAAAGGAGGGCATACACGAACGTTATAAACGCTCGAGATCAAATAAAAGAACAAAAGATAATGTAATTGCAATAAATTTTTTGTGTCTTCTGTACGGAAAAGGTACTTAATATACCCACAATCCCAGCCGCAGACGTCGACAAAAGATTTGAATGTTTTGTCATATCCTTTGTGACATCGTAATTAACCAATAAAAGGTGTTTTTATGGAACTTAATCCAAAGCTACAGAGAAAATACACTGTTCAAACGAATATGAATAAAAGGAGGGATATTAGAATTTCTGTTCCATTGTCAATGAAGGACACAGTGCCCCTTGGACGAAGTAGCGTAAACAAGCCCACTCATACAGAATGGAGGAAATCTGGACTTCAAAGAAAGGGAAGTTCGCTGCCAAATGTTGCGAAGCTTAACGTGGTGCTAGATGACCTCATCTAAACAAGTAAATAAATAGAGACTTATCTATAGATAAGATCTGTCTGCGCGCATTCCTTCTTCATCCGAACTGATGGTGTGAAGTCCTCTTCCGAGGCTGCACAGAATGATTACGGTGAAATAAAGTCACCTCGCCTAGCTCCATTCTCAGTTCTGAGCTCTTCACTCCTTTGATGTAATCTAATGGCAGTTGCAGCCTTGTTGTATATATTCTTCAAAAGGTAGAGGTAGGGACATTCTCTTCCTTAGTTATCCAGTTCTGCGTGCACAGAGTTTATTGTGACAGAGCCCGTTCGTAAGGGTACTGAGAAAATTTTCTGCATTATATGCCAACAAAAATTTTAATTTTTTTTGCTTCAATTGAAAATAAGTTTGTTCTAAAATAATTAACGTAATTTTATAAATTTATATTCATTTTAACTTTATGTGTACATTGCTGTAGACAGATCTACCGAATGTATACACATAATTTTCGAAGAGATTATACGAATCCACCTTACAATGATGTGGAGCCCGCCAAGAATAAGAAGCGCGAACTACTGCAGCAGAAAGAAAGGCAAATAATGTTGCTAATTCAGTGTGGTCGCATTATCAGAACTGCGTAGTAAGACCAGTCTGAAAGAGCTAGAAACGGCATGGAAAGACTCAGTATTTACGTATCTGAGAGTGGGTATAAAAATAATTCCTTTGACTGTGAAGTGAAAGTCAGTAGTTGAAGTTGTGTAAAGAGTAACTACACAATTTAGAGATTTTGTATGCCAGGAAGACTACATGACGAGAGTGTAAGGAAATGGTGTAGACGTTATTTCTCTGCAAATAATAATTCCCAGCTGCAAAGGGGCGTTTGCATAAGAATACTTCAAGACGAATTTAAATGGCAAAGATGGTACATCAAGAGGAATATGACCAAAATATTTGTAGCTTTCACATCCAGCAGCTCTAAGTTTAATCTTCATGTTTACTTGGGCACTGCTAAAAAGTATAGTGAAACACCACGTTAGCAACCAAGCCTAGAACTTAAGGTTTTATCTATATGTAAAGATTGATTTCGCTTTGATAATTACTGTTCCTTTGAAAATATAAAGTGAAAGATCTTTTGTTATTTAATAGCCACCTTAATTAGAACTACTGTTAAGTATGTAAAGATTTCTTGGCAAAATTAACGTCATTATCTCCTGAAATATTTAAGCAAAGAGACCTCAAATTTGGATACATTTGTGTTGGCTAGAGAGCATCAGTTGATAAAAATGTGCTGTTAACTGTACACATTCTTTACAGAGATATTTAATGAGTAAAAGTTCATTAATTTCTGAACTCATAGATGATTAGTGCTACTGAAAGGCACGAAAATAGCAATTTCTAGAGTCGCCAGATAAAAACTTCATTACATTTGAAAGTAACAGTCATAACAATAAATGAATAATTTTGCTACTTAATTAAAGGTTTGTGTAATATTATTTTAGTTCATAACACTAGTAACAAGCTGTAGTTTACCAAAGTATGTGTACTGTGACAACTAGATGTGGTTCAGAACATTACTGAAATAATATACATTTCTGCTAAATCAATACTTATATCAGAATTTTATAAAGATGATGTAGGCATCTATACAGCCTCACAGTTGTTCACGTTAGCATCATTATACGTTACATTATAAAAGTAGCCCTACATAAGACTAGATAGGGTGTAGTTTCCCTCTAGCATTTCATAACAGCAGTTGCCAACTGACAGCAAGGTAGCTAATGTCTAATCACTGTGAAATAAGGTCCAGACTCTGCAATAAAGCAAAGTTAGTTTTCTTGTCTCACAGATGAATTTAGTAACACATGATTTGTTTTAGTGCAGATAAAAATGCTTCTGAAAGCCTCTGAGTTTATACTTGTTTTGTACAACAAGGCACTGTTTTTCTAAAAGAGCTTTAAAAGTGAATCTAGATTCAGACTTTGCAAAACTTCTTTACGAAAAACAACATTTAGGAAGTCTAAAGTTTTTAGGTGTTCAAATGGAAACGGGAACACTCATGATAATTAACTGTTCCTGTGTAAGTTGTGGTTGCTGCATTGTCTCATTGAAGTGGACCTTTGAAGAAGAAATTAATGAGCAAGTAGGAAGTGATATTTGTATGAAAGGAGTGAAATTACAATGGTCACTGTACAGTGTGCAGGCTGTTTGGATTCTGATAGCCTATTTGTTAGCTAGGTCACGGTCAAAACACACTGTAGTTTTTTAGTTATTATCTGGTTAGTGAATCACTAAATTAGATCTTATTTGTGTCAATATTCAGGAACTAAACAACAGAAGTTTTCTGGACTATTATTTTTTATTTAGCATACAGAAGTACAGAGTGTAAATAAATAATAACAAGGGGACCATTTTCTGACTTTTACTAGGGAGATTTGAATTTTTAATAGCACACTGAACTCATTAGGTAACTGTTCTTTACAGATTATTTCCAAATTATTTAGTACACATTAAGCGTCTGTAGACAATAGCACAGTACAGTATGGACGAGAAATGGTAAGGACCGTTGCACAATGTTTTCTGGTAGTCCATAAACCACATAAAAATGGTGACTGGTATCTGCCGATTCTTAGTGTAATTTTGTGTAGATAGCTCGTCATGTTATACCTCTTCCGCTGTTTATCATTCCAGCTCGTAATAGATTTCCACCCGATAGTGTGTATTCTTCGCGAAAATCAGCACTTGTCTTACATCTTTGTTTGCATGGTATGACGCACGTGTTAGCTTCCTCCCACACTCGCAGCCGTATTTAGCCTTGGCCTCTCCTGTAGCACTGTGGCTATAATCAGCCTATTGATGGGAACCAAAGACAAACAGACAGATTTCAAAGCTACTTAAATGAAATTTGTAGAAAAACTTCAGTAAAGCGACATATTGAATGAAAAACTAAATTACAACCGCAGTAAGTTCGCTGAAGCAAATGATACGACAGCACTGAAAGGAGTGGAAAAACGTGATGTTCAGTTTAATAGATTTTTGATCCTGCAATTGTCATTGATCGGTAAACAGGAGAAATCCGCACACAGGATTTTGTACAGGTAAGTGAAAAAAGGTGAGGGAGTTGTGATTGTGTCAGATGATACTACAATGTCAGCAGTGAGTTAGCGTTTCCGGAGCAGCAACATAGATTACTTTGTGTGTCGATTGCAATCGAACTTTCGTTCTGTCATGGTAGTATTTTTAATCGATTTGTAGCGACTAGCGAACAACAACATACTTAAATTGTTTGCTAACAGAACACTGGCAGTCTCTTGTAAATTTCTGGGTCTTCACCACCCAGGAACACGGCTGCAACACGGCGCCCAGTCTATTTCCCACGTGACTCGGGAACTGACTGTACTCACCGCACAGACACCTGACGTGTCGACGTCTCTATGGCGATCCATATAGTAAGGGCCACTGTTTCGTTGCGTGCTATTTAACACATCGGCTCCGAAAGATAACACTCAACAGGTAGATGTACACACTACCTTCTATGGCACACCCTAGTAATGTGTTTTATAAAGGTTCCATGAAACACACTCTAGAATGTTAAATCGCAGGCACTGGCGTCTTCTAATGGTCTGTTTGACGTTGTCTCTATTTATTTAGTCATGTGAAAGTATTCAAGCTAGTGAATGGACTCGTTGTAAAGGAAATCGCCATTTTGCTCATAACTGGTAACTTTTCTATGGAACTAGGTACTAACTCGCAAATAGCCACGCAAAATACTTATATACCTATGTATCATGATTTTTGGTTATGTTTTCTCAATCACCATCACATCACAAATTAAACTGGTGCGCAAATTTGCGCACTCATTGATTGTAGAACTATCTGAATTACTTTTTAACTTTAAGTGAATCATTTTCTTTAATATAATAATAAATTCTAATTTCTTATTGTCTTTTGACGAGCATGTGGAATCACATACTTTTATTCTATCATACACTTGGAGTTTTCCTCTTTTCGTCGGATTTACTCATTTCTCCATTTTTCCTGGTAGTTGTTCTGTTATCTGAGTGTTCACTTCCTTCACGGATCTATATATATATTTAAAGAAATCTTAAAATAAAGTTATTGTTGTCTACCGGACTGACAGTTTAATTATTTTCTCCATGGTACTGAAATTGGTGTAGTGATATGCATTTATCATACTGTTGTTTCATATTTCCCATGTTCTACATTTTCTTCAGTAACCTACTATTTATTATAACGCAGATGGCAAGCTAGTAGTATGCAAAGAAGGGAAAGCAGAAGGATGGAAGGAACCTGTACTAGGCTCATGAATGGAAAATGAACTTGAATATTTTCAGAAAGGGAAGAGGAAACAGATGAAGACGAATTAAGAGATATGAAACTGACGAGTATTGCAGAGCAGTGAAATACCTAACTTAAAACATGGTCCCTGCAGTAGCCGACATTCCGTCTGAATTGAGATACAAAGGGCGCACTGACTAAACTATTCCATCTGGTGTTCGATTTGTATGATGCAGACCAAATACCCTCGGACCTCAAGAAGAATGTAACAATTTCAATTACAAAGAAAGCAAACGCTGATGGGAGTCAATTTTCCCGAATTATCAATTTTAAAAGTCATTCTTCCAAAATAATGACACAACCTGTTTACAGAAGAATTGAAAAACTTCAGAAGCCTGCCTCATAGAAGGACAGTTTGAATACCGGAGAACTGTAGGAATATGCCAGGCAGAACTAACTCTACGACTCATCTCAGTAGATAGGTTAAAGAAATGCAAACCTACATCTACAACTTTTGTAGGTTTATAGAAAGGTTGACTAGAAAACAATTTTTGGAATCCTGAAGGTAGCAGAATAAAATAAAAGGAGTTGAAGATATCGACGACAGAAATCAGGCTATAGTTATTAAAGTCGGAAGACAGGCTTTAGAGCAGTGTTTCAGAAGGGAATGAGGCTGGAGTGTAGTCTATCCCTCATGTTAATGAGTCTGTAAACTGAGCAAGCAGTAAAAGAAACGAAGGAGAAGTTTGGAGAGGGAATTCAAGCTCAGCGAGAAGATATAAAAACTTTGCAGTACGCGTTTAGTTCGCAGTTTTTTGAGAGCTAGCAAAAGAAGAACGAGCAGGTTGAATGGAATTCATAGTGTCTTGGAAAGAAGTTATAATATAAACATCACAAAAGAAGCGCTGAAAGAATTACACTAGGAAGAGGTACACTGAAAGTTGTAGACGATTGTCGTATTAGGGTAGCAAAATACCTGGTGATGGAGGAAGCGTAAAGACTGTAGCGCGAGAAGAATTCCTGAAGAAGAGGAATTTATTGACAGCGAACAGAAATTGAAGTGTCAGGAAATCTTTGATGAAGGTATTTGGTCTGGAGTGTAGCATTGTACGAAAGTAAAATGTGAACTAAGTATTTCGGGTGGGAAGGTGATAGAAGCTTTCAGAATCGGGCGATATAGAAGATTGCTGAAGATAAGTTGGGTAATGGAGTAACTAATGAGGAGATACTGAATCCAATGGGGGAGAAAAGAAAGATTTCGGAGATAGGAAACATCCCGAGGAATAGGAAATCGTCATTTTTGTAACGGAGGGAAGTGTGATGGTTAGCGATTGTATAGAGAGATCAAAGGATGTACACGATAATCAGATTCAAAGGATGTAGGTTCCAATAGTTTTTCGCAGATGATTCTAGCACAGGGCAGAGTACGGTGGAGAGCTGCGTAAAAATAGTCTTTGGGCTTCTTAATTTGAAGTGATTTCAAATGCGTTGCTTCGATATACAGCTTTGTGACCATTCTTGAAATATTTTAAATTAAGTGTATATGCATATTTCCTGTAAAAAGTTTAGTTTTTTTTATTTCCATGGTATTTTTGTGTTATTTTAATGGATGACTTACATACATATTGCTTCTGTAATGTACTGCTGCCTGTAAATTAATTTGTTCTACCCATCTCATTAGATTGCCATGTTGCATACGCCAGTTGCCGACACATCACCGATAGGCCACAGAAGCCACACCTCCCGCTGTGGTCCAGTCCTCCCTTCACAGCAGGTAGGTACGTGTACGGTCTCAGTCGAAGTTATAAGACTTATTCGCTTCTATCGTAGGCAATAAGAAAAACATCCGTGATTCTCCTGCACCTAGGGATTATAGGATAATGACCCTCTAATACCGAAATGTAAATTAGAATTCTTTTACCAGTTCGTTTAATGTTATCCAGGGAGGAAGCAAACTGTCTCACACATCCAAAGTATTTAAAAATTTACATTTTTAAATGAATTGACAAACTGATTGTCATATACTACTATGTTCACTCATCTTTAAAGTTGGCAAAATTTCCCATTTTAGTTAGTACTTCTGCAACGGTACTTTTGCGTTCTCGTCAATACGGTACCAGAACGTTTAAGTTCTACCACTGTAAAAACGGAAGATCCGCGATTCGGAATATCAGAACTGTGTAGTAAGTAAAGGCAGGAACACCACCACAAAACCACGCAGCACTGACACTAAAAACCATCGGCTCTCGGAGAGAGATATTAACCGTGTTCAACCTAATGGAAAAGTATCGAACTATTTTTCTCCGAATCATACAGTTTGTGGGAAAAGCAGTGAGAATAATTACTTTTGGAAAGCTTTTATCAGACGAAGCCCGTTATAACAATAAACTGTTCCACTTAATAAAATGGCCGGCAGCCCAAATCGGGCACAGTACTACACAAAAAGATGAAGTCAATTTTCGACACTGAATAAATAACTACTTTTACTTACTACGTAATTTAAACACAACCACTTAATTTCCATTTACTACGGTCACTTGGCAGTAAGTACTTTGTGTTAATTATGGAATTTATCACTATACTTCAGTAATTATTTAAATAAGACACACATATGCTTCAACAAGAGTACAAAAAAAATATTAAACTTATAGCTATCATTCATATGACCAAAACTATTATTTAACACGACTAAATTTCATTTCTTTAGGACTGTTACTTGTTAATGTTTTACTAACACCAATATTTGTCTGGCTTCCTTTGACATGGAGAAGCAACACGAACAGTCACTATTAATATTGTTGCAGTTAAACAATTATGTTACTTTACTTTCAGAAATGCTATTGAAAACTTGTCCACATGGTCACGCAAAGCGGTGGCCCTTAAACTGATACGTGCAAGCTTTAGTATATAATAATGATTTTCAGAATTTACTACCAAAATAGTACTATTGCCAGTAATTTACTATTATTCAAGCTTCAAGAAACATCAGGATACTCGGAATAAAATCGTTTAGGTAAACACCGTACTGAGGTAAATGAAATAGGAAAATTACGGTTTAACACAAAGGTACATTTAATACTTATATTCCACTGATTGAAGATGGATGGTTCATACTGTGATACACTTCTAAATAAAGTACTTTGCCTGTTACTGATGTCGAAGGTGGCGTGAGGCGGTGCTGCGTAGTGACATTGCGCAGGTACGGCTCTTGATGTACATAGCTCTGTCTTCCTCTTGGTGGCAACGATAAAATTGCCAATTTCTGCGCTATTAATTTATTGCCGTACTGCGCCAATCGTGTAGAACACGTCCGAGGCCAAAACCCAGTCTTGCAGGTAAATTCGGGGCCTCTAGTGCTTGACCAACGTAATGCGTGTTCACCACTTGCAGGGCAGCTACCGACTTGCGCGCCAAATCTGACTCGCGCGCCCCACCACCTTTTTCATTCCACCACAGAACGGAGTTCCGTTCTACCTATGATCTCTACACCTTTTCAATTTACACTTCCGCTTACAAAAACCCTAAGTACAAACCATCTACAATTGCATGACAGCATATACATACAAAATTGACGTAATTAATTAGAGTTGTACTTGAAATATTACATAATTATTTACAAAATATGTTTTAATACATTTATTCCGCCTACGTCAAAGAGGTTATTTTAAACAGAAAAACTACACTTAAGAAAAGCTTACTCTCGTTATAGTATTTGCTTAATTTTTCAAAATTATTACGGAACAAAAAATCTTAAAATATACAGATTAATGGCAGTATTATATTTACAATAGCATTACATATGCCCCTCTTTTGGTAATGATTTCTGTCAAGACAATCTTAGCAAAGCATCCAAATGCTATTGACTGTAAAGGGGCCACTTCTTCAAAACGTATTACATTACATTTTATACATAAATATCTCAAAGCAATAGTGGACAAAATTATTTTTCTTCAGTTGCAATAAATGGTTTATTTTACACATTATAAATTCTGGTGCTCAACCGTAATGTTACAGAAAAATAATATTTACATGTGTACCAAGAAATCCCAAACCTGTACAAATTATTATACGTACATTCCAACATAAGAACTACAAATGAAGTTTCGTAACACAGCTTTACCATTAAATACAGAAATTTTTACCTACAACAACGTATCAGGTAATCATTTTCCAAGAAATTTACTAACCTACTGTTTTTGTCGTGACTTTCAGTTATATGCCAGATCTTTATGTATACCTTATTTTCAACTGTCTTTCAGTAACTTTATTATATTTCATAAGAAAATTCGATTGCAACATGAAAAAATTAAAGCAGTCCATTTACTATTTTCTTCATAAACTAATAACTAATTTAGAACTTTTCAACTTTATGCTGCACAGTGGAGTCCTTTTCAATTACACATACACAAGAAAAGCAAAACAATTTACTTCCAAATCCAATTACATCATACTGCGCAGTGTAGTCCACTTCCCATTAGAAAGACACTTGGTACCACCTTTTTCGCCGCTTTGTGCAGTCCATTGGGTACTCAACCATATGCATACTACTGCATTTAGTTACTTTGCTGACTCTGGCAATCTTTGGCAGTACATCCATATTTTACAATTCCGTACTGTTTGTTTCATGTCATTAGGTCCAATTACTAATGACTAATTCGTTACATATTTAGCATTCGACCTGAAACTTATATACCACAGTATTGCAAATTTTGACGTAATTAATTTTCTACACTAATATTTACAAAATCTAGATATCATAGTCATAGTAAGGATTACAGTCACATTAAGATCTAGCCACATAGGGCTTAAGGTCCATAACGTTTCTTAACCCTAATTGTCTTTTAGTTTCTGGGTGCACCAGATAATAAGCATTGTTATGGCAAACATTTTCTACCAGAAAGGGACCGTGGTAAATGAACTTAAATTTGGCAATCTCATGATTAATTTCGCTGGATTTTTCATGAGTTTTAACTAAGACAAGGTCGCCTTTGCCAAATTTCACAAATTTAGCTTTTGCATTGTGCCTTTTGTTTCTGGCATCCGCTTTCTTCCTCATTCTTTTTCCCACTAACTCATTTTTCATCTATGCTTAATTCATTACCGGGAGGGTATTCTAACATCTCTTCTACCACCGTCTTGCTCTTTTCACCTAATAAAATTTCCTCCGGTGAGAATCTTGTAGATTCGTGAGGCAAAGAGTTGATATTCGCCTCAAACTTGGACACAGACTTGCCCCAGGGTCTATGATTGTGGTGGCAATATGTCCTACATAAACGTCCTAATGCTCTGTTCCAACGTTCAACTGGGTTGCTGGCTGGATGGTTCGCTGAAATATGTATTACTTGTACACCTAAACGTTCCATTCCTTCTTTCCATACCCTTGAAATAAACCGGGTCCATTATCTGAGATTACAAATTTAGGCTCTCCGATTTTGTCAAAATATTCAATCCTTCTGTTAAAAACGGCTTATGCATTAGCTTTCTTCAAAGGATACAACTTTGTATGCTTTGAAAATACTTCCAGCACTACTAGTATACAGGTACAGTTTACAGATGTCTTTGGGAGGGTTCCGTACAAGTCAACAGAAAGCAATTCCAAGGTATCCTGCGGAATAATGTTTTGCATTGGCTCTCTGCTTATTAGACTGGGAACTTTGGCTTTCTGACAAACATCACAAGATCTCAACCTGTCTGCTACCTTTTTAGCTGCTAAGTTTAAAATTACTACTATATCGGAGAATTTTTCCAGACATTTCTTACTTCCATAGTGACCTAACGCTAAGTGGACATAATCAATTATTTCAGTTTCAAATTGCGAAGGCCAGCACACTCGCCACTCCCCAGTTGTCAGATTTTTCCTTTGGTAAAGTATCTCTTGAGTATTTTATAGAATTTGGCTGTCTGCGGATGTTGGGCGGAATCAAACCTGACTTTTACTGATTTCCAGTTTTCATCGTCATTCTGGTAATGCCTCATACTTTTACAAATGGATTCAATCTATTTCCTACCACGTACTTCCTTAAGATAGAACATCTGAAACTTCTCTTCTTCTGGGTTTTCTCTGGGGACAGGATCCGCATCCTCTAGTAACCTAGACAAAGCGTCTGCAACTATGTTTTCCTCTCCCCTTACGTAATGAATGTCATAATCGCACTGTTGTAAACACAGCGCCCAACGTGTCAATCTCCCATTCAACAGTCGGCAAACTTTCAGAAAAGTTAATGCCTTGTGATCTGTATGAATGCCTACTTTGTGTCCCCATAGATAATGACTGAACTTTTTAAGACCCTTTATAATTACTAATGCTTCCTTTTCTGAGATGGTATAGTTCTTTTCATATTGCGTCAAAGTTATGCTAGCGAAAGCAATAGTCTTATGTAAAACTTTTCCTGACTCTTGAATTTCCTGAAATATTTCGACACCAATGCCATAAAAACTGCTATCTGTTCCCATATGGAACGGTTGAGATAGCTCTGGATGATGCAGTACATTATCTCTCATTAATTCAGCTTTTAACCTTTCAAAGTCGCCTGGACATACCAGCGTCCAAATGAAAGCCCGGTTTTTTCTCATTAATTTATTCAAATGTGGACTATTGAACAGTTGTCCTTTTGCAAATTTTCTATAAAATCCGAACAGTCCTAAGCAAGCTTTGGGCTGCTTCCTGTTTTTAGGTGGAGGACAATTTTCTATTGCTGTTAGTTTTTCAGGATCTTTGCAAATTCCTGAAGTGGTTATGATGTGTCCTAAAAATTTTATTTGCTTCTGCACGAATTCACATTTCTTTAGCTTCAGGGTCATACCTCCTTTAATTAGTGCTACAAAGACATCTTTTAACAGATCAATATGTTCTTGCCATTCCTTTGTGGCTATTAATAAATCATCAACATAGATAGTCAACCTGTTGGTTAAATTCCTACCTAGTACAAAATCTAGGGCTCTAATAAAATCAGGTACTGAAGCGTTCAGTCCAAATGGGACTACCTTATACTGGTAACACTTTCCACCAAAAAGGAAAGCTACATACTTCCTAGATTCTTGGGCGAGGGAAATTTTCCAATATCTGGCAGTCAAGTCGAGGTTACTTAAGTACTGCACGTTATGAAATTTATGAAGCACTTCATCCTAACCTTCTGGTCTATCCACTTCCCTTTTACTACTTTTTTCAGAGTTTGTGCATCAATCACCACTCTGACGCCGCCATCGCGTTTATTCACAATGAGGAGCGGCGTATTACATTCACTATTGCTGCGTTCAATGATGCCCCATTCCATCATTTTGTCTATTTCGTCTTGAACAGCTGATTTCTTAGCAATCGGTACTGAATATGGATGTACGAAAAATGGTTCATGCGGCAACGTCTCAGTCTGGTAGACATAGCCTTTCACTAGTCCAGGTCGATCAGAAAACACACTTTGGTTCTCATCTAAGGTCTTAATTAATCCTCTTTTCTGCTCCTCATTTATACTGGCTATTTCCAATACCATGTCTTTCAAATTGTCTTTCAGTTCGTCTTCATCACGTAATTGCTTAACGTGGTAACATTCATGCACATTTGATTAACTATTATTTTCTGAATTGATTTCTACCTTCAAAGATTGATAGGTGTTATTTGCATCACTGGGTGATTCTTCGAAAGCAACTTCTAACAATCCTTTGCCTGTATTAATCTTCACGATTTCATTCGTATATTCAATAGTTACTCGCTGTTTAATCAACCAATCAATCCCCAGAACTATTTCAGTACTTAGATGCGGTACTATTAGGAAATCGTGTTCGAAAGTCTGTCCTTTAATGCTAAATTCAGCAAGTATCTGATGTTTGATAGGCTTGCTTGGTTTTCCAGTAACTCCTATGATTTTTACCCCTACCACAGACATAATGACTAGCCCTGGTTGGTCTTTGATGTATTCGAAAAATGATTTCGATATGGCACTCATTTGAGAACCAGTGTCTAGCAAAACCTGTACTTTACAGTTGTAAATATCCACAGGTATAACAGTTTGTTTAATGCTCTTCTTATCGGAGCCTTCCTGCTCCTCCCACAACAGATCCTGTTCAACGGTTAGGTCTTCCCAAGAAATGTTGCTTATTCGTTTTTGGTCAATATCGGATGGTTCCTTCTCTGTGGGATCCGCAATGATTTTTGCAACATGCCCCTGCACCTGTGCTATATCGGGTGGTTCCTTGCTTTTACCGATCGCAGATTCCTTTGCGACCTGTTCATCACCTAATCTATCATGATTGAAATTGGCTTCCAGTTCTTCTGTTTCGAAACCTGTTTCAATTTCAACATCTTTGTCTGACAATATAGTATCTGTTTTACTTGTTTCAGCCAGGCTAGTTTCTTTCAAAGCTGTTTCTCTTACGTCATCCTCTGAATTACACGACCTATGAACCTCCGCTTTCACGTCAAACTTTGTATAATCTTCCCCTATTTAGATGATCCATATGTTCTCATTTTATCCTGTTACATTATATGCACGAATTTAATTTCCTTTACGATCTTGAGGATACTGGGTGGCTGCCATATCGAGTTTAGTCACGCTTAGCAAATTGTCATCTTCATCAAAACAGACTCAAATATCTCGTCTACCTTTTCCTCCTTATTTCTTTCCCTATAATTTATGTCGACTGCTCGCGATATTTGCATGGCGTCTATTATTTCCTCATTTATAACATTAGCAAGTAATGTCTCGTTTTAGACGAACTGCTTTTCATTTTCCTTCTCTTCAACCTTTATTAACTCTTCCTTCGTCGCCTCTCCCCATCCATATTGCTTTCAACCTGTGACTAAATTACTCATTTCTTCACGCCATTCCCGTACCTGCTGATCTTGGAAACTATTCTGCGTATCTTTTGTTTCATATTTATTTACTGTGCTGATATGAGCACGATTTACTTGATTGCAATTCTGCGTTGTTTTCACGCGTACCGGATCATCCCTGCTGGTTACGAGTTCACCGAAATCTCCTGTATCATCACGCACAGCTGTTAACTGCTCTGCCCCGTGACGCGGTATTGCGGTAGGTCGTTCTGTGACGTATCTCTGTACTGTTTCTCGCCCGGTCGCTGTTGAGAAGTGTCGGCTTGCTGGCCGAGTTCCACTGCCGGCGCCATATGGCGTGCTGTGAGCGTTACATTGCATCGCTCTGCTCGCCTGGCTGCGCTCTCCATTACTTTGCGTACGCAGCCTACCTAGCGGCTGAAACTTTTCTCTATCGGGTCTATATTGTATTTCTGCACGGCGACGACCCTCCACGCACGCGGGCCTTAAGCCGTCGGCACACGGACCGTGCTGTCGAACGTTAACGTTGAGCGTGCCAAGTTCAACGTGCTGCTGAACACTCAGGAACGATGCGACTTGTGCACACGGTACGTGGGCCCCAACGTGGTATACACGATCGCAACGCACTCCAGCGGCAGTTGAGGGATGTTTCTAGTTCGTAAATCACACTGGTTACTCAACGGGCGCGCGTAAAATTCCCACGCACATTTCCTCCATGGTCCACGAAAAGGAAAGTGCCATGTCCAATCAATAAGCACACAGGCTTATAAAAGTTCCATTACAAACAGTGCGTTACAAATTTGGAATACTTCTCCACATAAGATAAACATCATTTCATCATTTCCACATTTTAGTGCAACCCCAAGGTCAGTCTTACTTGATCACTGTTCCTACCTAGTAGCAGAATCTTTGCAACATGTGAATTACGAAGTGTAAAAGAAAAAGGAGCAAAATATCTTTATACAAGGAGCGCAAGCTGTCTTGTAGATTAAGCCAATCGAACAAAGTCACGCCTCAAAAAAAGGTGAACTTATATTTACATAACATCAAATATTATACTATATACTTATATTAAACTAATAATAAAGTATCAGAACCTAATAAAATCGAGAATGGTAAGGAAAAAACTTTGGAAGTACCAAGACGCGAACAACCACCCAAACAAACAATTCAATGCAGGACAGCGATGCTACTCATTACGCTAAACCAACATCCCACATTTTGTATCTAATCATATTCTGTCACGCTTTGCTGAAAATCTTAATCGTAGATATGTTACTGATTGAAATTTAATTATAACAAATTGTACGCTGAACAATGTGTTTTGGGTGGATCTTCAGTGTGTCGCTGCCTTCAAGTAGACTACTCTCATAATACACAAGTTACAATAATTCTTTTGCCATGAATATGATGTTTCTCATTATTTTATTGGAACGAATCACACTCCTAACAACGGGTTTTGCAGTGATTCTCAATTTGTTGGTGCTCAGAAACGGCATATATACATATAGGCTTGAAATGAATGCCAATATGGCGCCTCACAACTCTGTACTGAAGGGAAACGGCGTGCGTGTGACGTAGGTGGCGTTGTGCCATCTCATTGGTCAACGCTCAGACGCACGCTCAGAATATCTGACATGCCAGATATTGCTCTGCACGTTCGGAAAGACTCCCGAACGTGCTATTCCACGCTGTGACGTCAGAAACTGGGCACGCTCAACGCTCAACGTTCGGATGCACGGTCCGTGTGCCGACGGCTTTAGGTTTCCTGTTCATTGAATTCTTGTGTATGTGGGCCATAATTTCTCCCGCGATCACTTTGTCCACCCCGACCGCGTCCTCTCCCACGCCCCCGCACTACGGGGTTGACGCGGTTTCGACCGACGTGAACGTCCCTGTTATCATCGTCTACATTCCGATAATCCCTGTTAGAATTAATCGGTCGATTGTCACGGTTATTTCTCCAGTGGTCTTCGTCTTCAAGGCGCTCTAGGAAGACCGTGAAATTGCAATGGTTGCTTCCTACGTATCTTTTCGAGTCTTCTGGAAGCTTCTTCCAAAGCTCCCAGATAATTTCGGAGTCGGATCTGCGACCCCTTAAATGTATCAATTTCTTGTACCACGATTCACAGAAGTATTTGACAGACATTCTGCCCCTGTTGTCATACATTTTAGCGATTATAAACTCACGCCACAAGCAATCCTGCTTCTGTGTGGACCAGCATTCGTTGATGAATTGCTGTTCGAATTCATCAAAAGACATACGTTCAGTTTCTAGATTGAGACTCCATCTTTTGGCGTCTCCGGTCAAAGCACTAATTACCAAATTTATTTTCTCTCGTTTACTCAGATTTCCGGGGAAAACTCTTTCACAATTTTTTCAGAAATCTAATGGATACTACTACTACTACTACGTGATCAGTCCCAGTGGACCGCACGCATCTACAAGTTTCTTCCTCCACTGTATTTTGTCCATTGCTGCTATCCGCCATCCGTTCACATCTATTGGCACTTGGTTTAAATCTTCATGTAGTCCATCCCTCCAGCGCTTCTTGGGTCTCCCTGGCGGTCTCTTTCCTGTAGGTGTGAAATCCAGGAGCTTCCGAGGCCATCTGTGATCCTCCATCCGGGCCACATGGCCGGCCCACTGCATTCGTTTGGCTTTGACAGTTCCTGCTATGTTGGGCTGCTGGTATAGTTCCTCAAGCTCTTAGTTGTATCTGATCCTCCATTCCCCTGTATCTGCATCCCGAACCGGAACGAAGATCTTCCGAAACACTCTTCTCTCAAAAACAAGGAGCTTATGGAAGTCCTGTTTCCGGATACTCCATGTCTGACAGCCATATAGAACACCAGGGTTTTGTACAGTCGAATCTTGAACTGTCTGGAGAGATATCTGGAGCGAAGCAGTTGTGCTAGGCTGTGGATGCAATCCATTATGTTTCTTGGAAGGATCGAGTTTTTCCTCCCCTTCCAGTAGCTTATGATACTTATGCCACATGAGTAGGTGTCACCTGTAGTTTCTTTTTCAGCTCATTAATATGACCGAGAATATTGGAAGTGTTGCCATTACACATCTGTTTACAATTGTCTACTTAATCTGCTAATAGCTTTTCAGACTTCCAAACAGTTTCTCTCAAATTTGAGACTCCTGTTTGGCATTCGATATGTACTTCAGATTTAATCTCCTCAAACCGCTCGATTATAGTCTCATTAATGAGTGGTTTGACATTCTCTTGAATCTGTTCAATTTCGGAGTCGAATCTTTCATTAATTCCCTTGAACTGACTTTCTACAGTTGTTACTCTATCCTCGACCCCTTGCATTCTGGTTTTCACTTCTGTAACTTTACCTATAACTGTGTTTAATACTTCGCCCATATCATCAATTCTCTTAATGATGTGTTCTCCCTGTTTACTAATTTGGTTACTCTGTTCTTTAATTTGTGCTTCCATTGGCTTTTCTAGGGTACTATTTTGTTGAATTAATGTTCTCAATAAGTCGTGAATGTCCCATACATTACTACTTTCAATTTTGGCTTTCTCAGTTACATAGCCCGATTTTTCTACAGTTTCCTCGTCTACTCTTTCTTTCTTAATGGGTGATGGACTCCAATATCACATGAGCCATCATCGCTTTCTTTGCCTCCTGCTATGTTTTGTTGTTGCTTTGTATGTCTGTCTACCTGACTGTGCCTTTCGGTCTGCTCAATTACATTCCATGTTGTTGTTTCTGGGGTACTCGTGCATACTATTTTATCCATGATTTTATTAAATATAGCTAACAGTTTACTTTTAAATGGTCCAGTAATTGACTAACACCTCCCAGACAGGTACAAATTCGTGTCCCTGGACCTTTCTTCTAGACTTTCGCCGCTTCAAAATTCCTGTCACGTAGCGACATATGCAACAGTACTTTCGCGTTCTCGTCAATACAGTACCAGAACGTTTAAGTTCTACCACTGTAAAAACGGAAGATCCACGATTCGAAATGTCAGAACTATGTAATAAGTAGCGGCAGGAACACCATCACAAAATTACGCAGCACTAACACTACAAACCACCGATTCTAGGAGAGAGATATTAACCGTGTTCAACCTAATGGAAAAGTATCGAACTATATATCTCCGAATCATACAGTTTGTGGGAAAAGCAGGAAGAATAATTACTTTTGGAAAGCTTTTATCCGACGAAGCCCGTTATAACAATAAACTATTCCACTTAATAAAATGGTCGGCAGCCCAAATCGGGCACAGTACTACACAAAAAGATGAAGTCAATTTTCGACACTGAATAAATAACTACTTTTACTTACTACGTAATTTAAACACAACCACTTAATTTCCATTTACTACGGTCACTTGGCAGTAAGTACTTTGTGTTAATTATGGAATTTATCACTATACTTCAGTAATTATTTAAATAAGACACACATATGCTTCAACAAGAATACAAAAAAAAAATATTAAACTTATAGCTATCATTCATATGACCAAAACTATTATTTAACACGACTAAATTTCATTTCTTTAGGACTGTTACTTGTTAATGTTTTACTAACACCAATATTTGTCTGGCTTCCTTTGACATGGAGAAGCAACACGAACAATTACTGTTAAGATTGTTGCAGTTAAGCAATTATGTTACTTTACTTTCAGAAATGCTATTGAAAACTTGTCCTCATGGTCACGCAAAGCGGTGGCCCTTAAACCGATACGTGCAAACTTTAGTATATAATACTGATTTTCAGAATTTACTACCAAAACAGTACTATTGCCAGTAATTTACTATTATTCAAGCTTCAAGAAACATCAGGATACTCGGAATAAATTCGTTTAGGTAAACATCCTATTGAGGTAAATGAAATAGGAAAATTACAGGTAACACAAAGATACATTTAACATTTATATTCCACTGATTGAAGATGGATGGTTCATACTGTGATACACTTCTAAATAAAGTACTTTGCCTGTTACTGATGTCGAAGGTGGCGTAAGGCGGTGCTGCGTAGTAACATTGCGCAGGTACGGCTCTTGATGTACATAGCTCTGTCTTCCTCTTGGTGGCGACGATAAAATTGCAAACTTCTGAGCTATTAATTTATTGCCGTACTGCGCCAATCATGTAGATCACGTCCGAGGGCAAAACCCAGTCTTGCAGGTAAATTCGGGGCCTCTAGTGCTTGACCAACGTAATGCGCGTTCACCACTTGCAGGGCAGCTACCGACTGTATGAGCCACTTGCGCGCCAAATCTAACTCGCGCGCCCCGCCACATTTTTCATTCCACCACAGAACGGAGTTCCGTTCTACCTATGATCCATACACCTTTTCAATTGACACTTCTGCTTACAAAAATCCTAAGTATGAACCATCTACAGCATATACATACAAAATTGACATAATTAATTACAGTTGTACTTGAAATATTACATAATTATTTACAAAATATGTTTTAATACATTTATTCCGCCTACGTCAGGTTATTTTAAACAGAAAAACTACACTTAAGAAAAGCTTACTCTCGTTATAGTATTTCCTTAATTTTTCAAAATTATTACGGAACAAAAAATCTTAAAATATACAGATTAATGGCAGTATTATATTTACAATAGCATTACACTTCCAGTTGGGAAAATAATTTCTTGTGTTGCATTCTTCTAATTTTTCCAGCTTTGAAGTGCCTCACTTTCTGCATCGTGAAGTGTTTTAAAGCCGTACAAGCCTTTTTGTTCCTTTTTGAAGAACTGATTGCAATCTTTGTTTCTAGCTGCATCAGTACCCCAAGAAACCTTTGTATATCTGGGCTGCAGGACTACAGTTAACTATTACCCGTTCTGAAGAAACATTCGCAAGAATTGGGGTTTTCTTCCTATTGCAACTTAGTTCTGCCTACACAGATGGTGCAATGATTGCATTTTCGTCTACATAAGTATCCACTAAGTAGGCACAAAAAGTGTGTAGTTTTTGAGATATAATCATTTCTGACATTAAGTCCTAAACAAAACAATTACGAACCACAGCAGGTTCCAGCGTTGGCAAGCCTAATACGTAAGACTGAAATTTCCCGATTGTATCTTGTGTAGTCAATGTTTGCATCTTACACCACCAGCTCTGTATTAGATGAAATTTACAACCTTCGATTCTTTCAGCAGTCCACAATTTGCAATTCAAGTATTCATAATACTTTCTTCAAAGTCTGGAGACATTTTCGATGGAGATAAATTCAGACCAAGATTATTATGTTTATCAATAACTGTTGAAAAGCCTTACTTATAAAACCACTCGAATGTAATGTCTATTATTGTAGAACGTTATAAAAGAATACCTCCCGCTTCCCAAGCTGTGAGATAATGTAAATATGTGAAGTATAAGTAAAATCTCTGTATGAAACTTCCTGGCAGATTAAAACAGTGTGCCCGACCGAGACTCGAACTCGGGACCTTTGCCTTTCGCGGGCAAGTGCTTTACCAACTGAGCTACCGAAGCACGACTCACTCCGCTGCAGAGTGAAAATCTCATTCTGAAAATCTCTGTAGTCCTTTCGTTACGAAATTGTTTTAAAAAGCATTGCTAGGACTCTACCATCTTCATGTGACTCCTTCTGTTTGCCACCTCTCCTCTCTTCACGGAAAGCAGAATTTGGCCTTGTTTTCTCTGTATAACTTACACTAATTACATCTGATTTAAAGGTACAATTCCCTTCCTTAATATTGTAATTATTCCTTATCCTAACCCGATTTTAAATACTTTTACAGCCTTGTAACTGCGAGCAACGAACGAAATTGGGAGTTAGGAATACGGTGATACCAATCATCACACTCCATTGCTGCTGCCTTGAATGTGTATTGTATAGTCAGTAAAAGAACAAAACAATTACGAACCACAGCAGGTTCCAGCATTGGCAAGCCTAATACGTAAGACTGAAATTTCCCGATTTCATTTCTTGCAAGTGTAGTCAATGTTTGCATCTTGCACCACCAGCTCTGTATTAGATGAAATTTACACCCTTCGATTCTTTCATCAGTCCACAATTTGCAATTCAAGCATTCATAATACTTTCTTCAAAGTTTGGAGACATTTTCGATAGAGATAAATTCAGACCAAGATTATTATGTTTATCAATAACTGTTGGAAAGCCTTACTGATAAAACCAGTCGAATGTAATGTCTATTATTGTAGAACATTATAAAAGATTACCTCCCGCTTCCCAAGCTGTGAGATAATGCTGTAAATATGTGAAGTATAAGTAAAATCTCCGTAGTCCTTTCGTTACGAAATTGTTTTAAAAAGCATTGCTAGGACTCTACCAGCTTCATGTGTCTCCTTCTTTTTGTCACCTCTCCTCTCTTCACGGAAAGCAGAATTTGGCCTTGTTTTCTCTGTATAACTTACACTAATTACATCTGATTTAAAGCTACAGTTCTCTTACTTAATATTGTTATTATTCCTCATCCTCACCTGATTTTAAATACTTTTACAGCCTTGTAACTGCGAGCGACGAACGAAATTGGGAGTTAGGAATACGGTGATACTACTCATCACACTCCATTGCTGCTGCGTTGAATGTGTATTGTATAGTCAGTAAAAGAACCTGCGTCTATTCTCGATTCGTTTCTTGAAGTCTGATGAAGAATCATTGCAATGCAACGCAAATCTGGGTTCTGAAGTACTGATATTTCTCTTTTCTTAACTTTGTGGCCTTTAGCAAAATGTACGTCTTGAGTTGGCCAATGGAAACCCACAACGAGGCGTCTTTCAGATTCTCCTAGTTGCTGATAAGGCTATGTCACACGACTAAATGGCACTGCGTGTCTCTCAGCACTGAACAACCAACATCCGAAGCTGTCCAGGCCCTTTATGTCACTTACCAGGACCGGTAACAACACCATCACGTACAACACAAAGGCACTGTGGTGGTAGTGCGACCTCTCACAGAGAATTTCAGCTCTACTATCTACATACTCGTCGACAGTTTGTGTGTGTGTGTGTATATATATACGAAGTTACATTGTCAACCGACCACGTCATCTGAGTGCTGCACCTTTTTTTTTTTTTTTTTTTTTTTTTTTTTTTTTTGTTCAGTAGTGTACACTCCTTAACGCGTCAAGTGTTCGCAACTTAAGCAGGACGCACTTAATCTCGTGAAGGACTTGGTCCATAATGTTTTGTCTCATCAGTGGAAGAACACGGAATCCCGACGCGGTACGTTATCCAGCGGTTTGATCATGGACCAAGTAGTACATATTCAATGCATTTTAGTCTTCCGCGTGAATAACGTGTAGGTAAATTAGAAACTGAGTTGCAATTCAAGATAAACGTAGCTAAAGAGAGTGCCACTTTCCGAATCTTGTGCTTCATTTTCTCAAAACGAGGTTGATTGTACATACCTCCTTCAGCATCTAGGATCCTCGAATAAAGCGACAGAAAAGAGAGAGAACAAACAGGAGTTGGGTTGGAACTGCCATTCCGAATGATGCACAGTGAAATGAAAAATTATAGATATTCTAGAGTATTAATTTATTTTGTTACCAAGTTTTCGGTTTACAAGGCCATAAATGTAGATTTTAACTGATTATCGTCATCAAAGAGGGTACAATACTGATGCTGTTCAGGATGGTCAGGAGAGGACAGGCGAGGTTGGGCCGTCCCTTAGTTTTGAAGCAAAATGTCAAGTTAAATCGCAATGAAGATTTATTCAAGTTCGGTATACAACGTCTTCAGAAGGACGCCGTCAGTTCAGATGAGACAGGGGGGCTGAGAGGAAACCACCAGGCACACAAGCGTATGTGCGTCTGTTCGTTTCGGAAGCCAGCAGAAAAGAGCGCGTCGCTTTCGTGACTAAGTCTCCTCGCTGATCACCCAAGGACCTCACGATATGCATCCGTCGCACACGTCTGCTTCCCTCTGGGTGGAGCGCGGGAGCAACGGGGCAATGCATTCACCATTTTTACCCAGGGGTAGCTGAGTGTTATCCACATGAACAGCTCGTTGTTTGACTGTGGTGGGTAGTGAGGCCAAGCGGGGATTCTACGTAAACTGAAGCTGAAAGGCAGGTAATAAAAATTTGGAAACTTTTGTTTTTTCCCTGCCATAATTCCATCACAACCAACAGCCCCGCACAATGCATGCTACTGCAAAATACACTAAACTGCTACACCGAGAAGAAAAGCAGATGATAAACGGGTATTCATTGAACACATATGTTATACTAGAACTGACATGTGATTACATTTTCACGCAATTTGGGTGCATAGATCCTGAGAAATCAGTACCTAGGACAACCACCTCTGGCCGTAATAACGGCCTTGATACGCCTGGGCATTGAGTGAAACAGAGCTTGGATGGCGTGTACAAGTACAGCTGCCCATGCAGCTTCAACACGATACCACAGTTCATCAAGAGTAGGGACTGGCGCATTGTGACGAGCCAGTTGCTCGGCCACCATTGACCAGACGTTTTCAATTGGAGAGTGATCTGGAGAATGTGCTGGCCAGGGCAGCAGTCGAACATTTTCTATATCCAGAAAGGCCCGTACAGGACCTGCAACATGCGGTCGTGCATTATGCTGCTGAAATGTAGGGTTTCGCAGGGGGATCGAATGTAACGGCCACTGTTCGAAGTGCCGTCAATGCGAATAAGAGGTGACCGAGACGTGTAACCAATGGCACCCCATACCATCACGCCGGGTGATATGCCAGTATGGCGGTGACGAATACACGCTTCCAATGTGCGTTCACCACGATTTCGCCAAACACGGATTCGACCATCATGATGCTGTAAACAGAACCTGGATTCATCCGAAAAAATGACGTTTTGTCATTCGTGCACCCAGGTTCGTCGTTGAGTACACCATCGCAGGCGCTCCTGTCTGTGATGCAGCGTCAAGGGTAACCGCAGCCATGGTCTCCGAGCTGATAGTCCATGCTGCTGCAAACGTCGTCGAACTGTTCGTGCAGATGGTTGTTGTCTTGCAAACGTCCCCATCTGTTGACTCAGGGATCGAGACGTGGCTGCACGATCCGTTACAGCCATGCATGTCATTTCGACTGCTAGTGATACGAGGCCGTTGGGATCCAGCACGGCGTTCCATATTACCCTCCTGAACCCACCGATTCCATATTCTGCTAACAGTTATTGGATCTCGACCAACGCGAGCAGCAATGTCGCGATACGATAAACCGCAATCGCGATAGGCTACAGTCCGACCTTTATCAAAGTCGGAAACGTAATGGCACCCATTTTTCCTCCTTGCACGAGGCATCACAACAACGTTTCACCAGGCAACGCCGGTCAACTGCTGTTTGTGTATGAGAAATCGGTTGGAAACTTCACTCATGGCAGCGCGTTGTAGGTGTCACCACCGGCGCCAGCTTTGTGTAAATGCTCTGAAAAGCTAATCATTTGCATATCACGGCATCTTTTTCCTGTCGGTTAAATTTCGCGTCTGTAGCACGTCATCTTCGTGGTGTAGCAATTTTAATGGCCAGTAGTGTAAATTACTCAGCGTGCATGAAGTGCGCACATAGAGTATAGTATCTCTCTGATGGTTAAGTAGTAACGAAATTGAAAAGATTAAAGATAGACTGCAAATAAATGTAAAACGAACAAACCAGAAAAACATTGAAACTAAACAAGGAAAAACAATGTGTGCGCCAAATTGAGGAGTAAGAGGAGGAAGAAAATGTTGACATGAATAATACTCAACAAAAGAGAAGATTTTCGTATCGTGAAACAACTTAGTACCATACGTATCAATTTGTATTAAATTAAGAATCAGAATGAATCAAATTTAATACAAGCGTGTTGAAGAATGAACAAGTATTACATATCCCAGGTTATGCAAGACTAGTTTAAAACATAGAACTGACACCTTTAACAGGAAATAGATATGTTAAATTTTTGTCAGTGATATGAATAATTATTTACTGCTGTAAAGAAGATCTACGGATAATAAATCAACTGAATATATAGACTATAGACACCACAGTAAAATGAATTAATAGAGGAAAAATGGAGGAATGTATTGATACAGACAGTAGGGGGAGAATTAGACAAACGTGTAGTGTGTGTGTGTGGGGGGGGGGGGGGGGGAGAGATCGGAGGTGTAAGTTAAGTTTAGGGGGAAGTGCTGAGCTCATTTTATATTATGTGTGGACTTTGTGCTAGAGGTTTATTGAATTCAAATCTTCCAAAAGGATTCTGCCTTTGATTTCTAAGTGGAGAACATGAAACAGCGAGTGGTAACTCTGACACTCGCTCTGTATATGTCCGGAAAATATGGAGTCAGAATTCTACATCCTTCAGCTACGTTCATCATCAGCCTATTTGCCTACGTCTCTTCCTGAAAGATCTATGTAAAACTCACATTTGGGACAAACAATTTTATATGCATCACTGTTGGCTAGTAATTGAGCCTTATCTTTGATATTTAAAATACTCTCGCTTGTGATATTCGTTTCGTATTGGGGAATCTTATAGATAACTTTTGCCTGTTTTGGCTCTATGCTCTGTGATACCTGTCCCCTTTACGGAATAGTAACCACTTTGTGTAGACATTGGAAGGAACATCAAACTAAGCATACAGAGGTGGTATAATTTTCAGTTTTTCTTTTGATTTAAGATGTGGTCAATCAGGGCTGGCTATAGCTACTTGTTGAGGCAGTAAGTTTTACCTTATCTAACTATGCTTTGAAATCTTTATACACATGAACAGTCAGCAGATGGTGTACCGTTCAGTGAAAAGCTACACGTTTCTGTGCTGCTGGGTGTTGTTATCAAGAAGGTACTATGGTTTTTTAGTTGTTTTTCTGTGTATTACGTATCGGTGTACTAAAATCAGTTTAGGTCTGAGCACACTATGAATCTGTCACTAGTGTGTCTTGTGCGCTAATCGTTTATATGCAGACTAAACCACGAAAATATGTGGCGAGCTCTCTTCTGGCCAACAAAAAATACATCATCGACACATGTGAACCATGGTTTCATAATTGCACTCATAGATTCTTTACTGGCGAAAAGTTGTTCAAAGCATTCCATGAATATTTCAGGCAAAGTTGGCAGAGCACTGTATTGACACTGGGCACTCAATGGAGAACGATAACGTCGAAATTTCAGTCTCGACTTCTGGTTCTGGGACTCAGTAGTGAAGGAAGCAACTGAAATTCTGTTAGCGACGAATTTAATTAATAGAGATAGCGGTTTCAGCTTGGACAAATCATGGAATCTGGCAATTTCTCTATTAAAATCACAAAGACGCCGCGACGGTGTAGCTCGTAGTGATACATCGATATCACCGTGTGGATCGACTGTGCAGTCATGGACGTAATTCCATGCATATGTGATACCTCTTTGCCGCCGATCAACATCTCTGAAGCCTTGTGTATATGTGGCCGTATGTGGACTGGTGCTGTCCGCCGGTTTATAAGGAGGTTTATAAGCCAGTCACCTCGGCTCATTCTGAAGATAGCTGGACGGTAGTGAGCCGAAATATTAGAAGAAGAAGTCGAATTTATGCGGCTGCACGCCCGAAATTTTATGGATCAGTCTTTGCGCATATGAAGATGCACATCCTTTACCAGGTATCGCAACCAATAACACCATACAATCATTTCAGATTTTACTAAGTGTCTTCCAGTCCCCTAATGACGTATTTTACATACAAATTTACACACTTTCACAGGATTTTAAATAGCGTGTATTATAATTTTGACTTTTTTTAACTGGTATTCTGAAAGACCTACAGTGATGTCCAATTGCTGGACAAAAATACGGAAACACCGCGAGAAATAATTGTATGAGCCGAAATGCAGATGATAGTCAAGCCTGGAGGTTCCGCGGTTGTACATGATCACGAAGGCCTTCTGTGCAACGTCCTCGATCGTTGCAAGTGTCAGTGGTGTTCAGAACAGTGTTCTTTGTAGCTGTGAGTGCGTTACGTCGGAGCTAACTGAATTCGAGCATGGGCAAATTGCTTCCGTAACCAAGGTAGCCGAAGTGTTTGCTGTTTCAGAAGGCACCATATCGAAAATTTATATCACATGGAGGTAAAATAGAGAAACGTCATATGCTGACTCACAACGTAGACGAAAGAGTTTGTTGACTAATCGTAAGTGACGGTCATCGAGGAACATTGTGACGATATGATGTTTGGTTTGTGGGGCGCTCAACTGCGGAGTTATCAGTGTCCGTAGAAAGTCCCAATTTTACGCAGTCCACTGTAGCAACTGTCACGATTGATGATTGTGAAGTGATGAGGACAACACAAACACCTAGTCCCCGGGCAGACAAAATCCCCCACCCTGGCGAGAAATCGAACCCGGTACCCCGTGATCCAGAGGCACCAACGGAGCTTTGTGGCGAAAAGTAAGTAGGGGACTGTTGCAAAAGTTACCGTAGAACTGAATGTCGCACTCGCGAAGCCCGTCAGCATCAAAATAACACGGAGGAAACTCCAGAAGCAGGATACTGGAGTGCGATCTGGAACTCCAAACCCACTCATCAGTGATGCTAATGCTCGTAAAAGGGAAACGTGGTGCCGAAGCCACAAAACTTGGCCTGTGGAGCAGTGAAAGAAAATAATTTGGTTGGATGAGTCTTCCTGCACACTGTTTCGAACTTCTGGTCAAGATTACGTCACAAGAATGAAACGTGGCGTGGTGTTCGGTCATAATCTGGGCAGCCACAACGTCTTATTCCATGGGCTCCATGGTGACTCAGTAAAGTGGTGTAACTGAGAAGGCGTATGAGACCATTTTAGCTTAATGGGCCCATTCCGTGGTATATTACTAGTTCCCCCAGTGGTGACGCCTATTCACGTACCTCGTATTCACTAGGGTGAAATGTTGCATCTCGCCTGCCCACGACAGGCGTCAGATCTCAATACTGTTCAGCGTTAATGGTTTACGTTGGAGAGAAGAGTGCGTCATCGCTAGCTATCTGCATCACCGTTACTTTAACTTGCCACTAGTTTGCAGCAGTAAGGGTATAAGATTCCGTTGAAAACCACGAAGAACCTATATTTATCCGTATAGGGACTACTTACTAGAAACTGTTCTCAATGCCAATTGGTTTTTTACACCGTTATAGGCGTGGTAATGCGTTGAGAATTTGGTGCTTCCATATGTCTGTCCAATCGGTGTGTATTGTCTTCATATAGCCAAGTGATAGCGTAAATTTATACATTGCCTTTATATAGCAAAATGATAGAGTAAATTTGTGTAGAGCAAATGGTTCAGATGGCTCTAAGCACTCATCTGAGGTCATCAACCCCCTAAACTTAGAACTACTTAAACCTAACTAACCTAAGGACATCACACATATCCATGCCCGAGGCAGATTTCTAACCTGCGACCGCACCAGCGGCGCTCTTCCGGACTGTAGCGCCTAGATCCTCTCGGCCACAGCGGCCGGCGCTGTGTAGGACATCCATGACTTGTGAGTACATCTCCATTGTCCGCCTCCTTAGCTGAGTGCTCAGCCCAACTGACATGCAACAGGCCCGGGTGTTGTGTTGTCCTTATCATCTTTTTATCATTTTCGATATGCAAGTCGCTCATCGTAGCGTAACCTGGAAACATTTGCAACTTGGCTGCCGAACTGCCCGAGATAGAGATTCCCGGCTATCAGTGTTACACAGTCATTTCATTTCATTATGACCAAAGCATCACCCATCCTAAGTGTAGAAATATGTCCAACAGCGATTTTTGTTTTAACGTCCGATGGGATAATGTTTGCAGCAATCTGTAAGCAGCCGTTGATAAAACCAGACATAGTTTCGTGTAAAGTTTCCAGCTTTATTGGGCCATGGTGCTGACTTGTCACATTATTGCAAACGACTCTGCTGCTACTGTTAACCTGTAGTGACACTTAAACGAACAGTAGCACTGCTAGTTTGCGAATGACGTATTCTAACACTGCGTAACTGTTTCGTGCAACGGACAACCATTCCATACAAGCCACCGGCTATGGCCTCCTCATAACGTGTGTTAAAGAGTCTCCAAGAGGTATTAAGTCTCTGTATAAGCCCCAGAAGAGCAGCGACTAATGGTGGACTCTCAATACGGTTCGCGCAAAGGAAGAAGTTCCATAGGAAGGACGTACGCACAAGGGGCGCCAGCACCCCCTCGTCGAGAGAAATGATTTCATAATTTTTGCTAAACGAATTCGCATCGAGCCTCACCACACAAGTAGACGTATCATTTCACAACGGGGATTACAAAATTCACGCATGTAAGATCGGCGTAGTTCTACAGAAGCTCGAAATTTAGCGCGCTCTTCAATACGAGATACTTTTAATAGTTTCCAGAACGAAACTCTGTCTCTAAATGTGGAAGAAAATCCAAATAGATTCTGGTGGTACGTAAAGTATACCAGTGGCAAGACACAATCAATACCTTCACTGAGCGATAGTCACGGTAATGTTACTCATGACTGCCGATAAAGCAGAGTTACTAAGCATGGCTTTCCGAAATTCCTTCACCAATGAAGATGCAATAAATACTTCAGAATTCGAGTCAACAACAACTGCCAACAAGGGTAACTTCTGCAGACATCCTCGGTGTGCCGAAGCAGCTCAAATTAATTAATGAAGGCAAGGCTTCCGATCCAGACTGTATACCAGTCAGCTTCATTTCAGAGGATGCTCATACAATAGTTCCATATTTGTTAATCACATACAACCACTCACTCATTGAGAGAGTCGAACCTTATACTTGCACAAGTAGTACCTACATCCAAGAAAGGAAATAGGCACGATCCGTGGAATTGCAGGCCCATATCACTGATGTCGATGTGCAGTTAGATTTTGGAACATATAATGTGTTCAAAGATTATTAATTACGAGGGCAGTTCAATAAGTAATGCAACACTTTTTTTTCTGAAACAGGGGTTGTTTTATTCAGCATTGAAATACACCAGGTTATTCCCCAATCTTTTAGCTACACAACACTATTTTTCAACGTAATCTCCATTCAATGCTACGGCATTACGCCACCTTGAAATGAGGGCCTGTATGCCTGCACGGTACCATTCCACTGGTCGATGTCAGAGCCAACGTCGTACTGCATCAATAACTTCTTCATCATCCGCGTAGTGCGTCCCACGGATTGCGTCCTTCATTGGGCCAAACATATGGAAATCCGACGGTGCGAGATCGGGGCTGTAGGGTGCATGAGGAAGAACAGTCCACTGAAGTTTTGTGAGCTCCTCTCGGGTGCGAAGACTTGTGTGAGGTCTTGCGTTGTCATGAAGAAGGAGAAGTTCGTTCTGATTTTTGTGCCTACGAACACGCTGAAGTCGTTTCTTCAATTTCTGAAGAGTAGCACAATACACTTCAGAGTTGATCGTTTGACCATGGGGAAGGACATCGAACAGAATAACCCCTTCAGCGTCCCAGAAGACTGTAACCATGACTTTACCGGCTGAGGGTATGGCTTTAAACTTTTTCTTGGTAGGGGAGTGGGTGTGGCGCCACTCCATTGATTGCCGTTTTCTTTCAGGTTCGAAGTGATGAACCCATGTTTCATCGCCTGTAATAATCTTTGACAAGAAATTGTCACCCTCAGCCACATGACGAGCAAGCAATTCCGCACAGATGGTTCTCCTTTGCTCTTTATGGTGTTCGGTTAGACAACGAGGGACCCAGCGGGAACAAACCTTTGAATATCCCAACTGGTGAACAATTGTGACAGCACTACCAACAGAGATGTCAAGTTGAGCACTGAGTTGTTTGATGGTGATCCGTCGATCATCTCGAACGAGTGTGTTCGCACGCTCCGCCATTGCAGGAGTCACAGCTGTGCACGGCCGGTCCGCACGCGGGAGATCAGACAGTCTTGCTTGACCTTGCGGCGATGATGACACACGCTTTGACCAACGACTCACCGTGCTTTTGTCCACTGCCAGATCACCGTAGACATTCTGCAAGCGCCTATGAATATCTGAGATCCCCTGGTTTTCCGCCAAAAGAAACTCGATCACTGCCCATTGTTTGCAACGCACATCTGTTACAGACGCCATTTTAACAGCTCCGTACAGCGCTGCCACCCGTCGGAAGTCAATGAAACTATACGAGACGAAGCGGGAATGTTTGAAAATATTCCACAAGAAATTTCCGATTTTTTCAACCAAAATTGGCAGAGAAAAAAAATGTGTTGCATTACTTATTGAACTGCCCTCGTATCTCAAAGAAAACGGTTTATTGACAAACAGCAAAGTCGGATTCAAAAGATTTCGTTCTTGCGAATCACAACTAGCGCTTTTTCCTCACGACGTAATGAGTGCTGTCAACAGTAGAATTCAACTCGATTCCATAGTTTTAGATTGCCAGAAGGATTTTCGCATTATCCCTCACAAACAACTTCTTATCACTTGGCGCGTTACAGAATATCGCTCAGTTGTGCGATTGGATTCTTGATTTTCTGTCAGAAAGTTCACAGGTCGTAGTAACTGATGGAAAATCAATGAGTGAAACGAGTAATATCTGGACTTCCGCAAGGACGTGTTCTAGGCCCTTGGTTGTTCCTGATCCACACAATTTGTGCAATCCTCATCGATTGTTTGCAGGTGATGCTGTTACATACCATCTTGCAAAGTCATCAGATGATCAAAATCAATTCCAAACTGATTCATATAAGGTATATGTATGGTACTAAAAGTGGCAAAAGACTCTTTTAATGAAAAGTGTGAAGTCATCCACATGAGAAATAAGCGGAACCTGCCAAATTTCGGTTACACGATAAGTCACACAAATCTAAAGGCTGTAAATTCAACTAAACATTAGCCTGGTGCATAAGTGCATAATGTTCTTGTTTCGCACTATGGTATTCCGGCTGATATAGGTTTATTTATGGAGTGTCATTTTTATTTGTAGTTCACTATTGCTATTTGAGTTTAAATATTGCCGTTTTGTCGTTTGAAGATAGTGGGTGGAACTGTGTATGCTAAAGAGTGGAGTGCCAAGTGGAAAAATCGGAACGTTTCCGCCATATTCTTTTGTTTCAGTCCAGTAGAGGAATGACAGCACCGGAGATAGAAACATTTGCGCCATGTATGGGGCTACCGCCATTGCACTCAGTAACGCAAGAATATTCTTTTCTCATTTTAAAGACGGTCATGTTCACATTAGTGACTTCCACGTTCCGGAAGACCTTCGGAGTTTGATGAAGATCGTTTTAAAACATTAATCTACAATGATCCACGGGAGTGCACCCGACGACTGATATATGTGATCATATGTGATCATTCCGCCATCGTGTGAAATTTGCATGCAACGTGGAAGAATCAAAAATCGGGCGTGTGTACCGCACACTCTATGCCAACATCACAAAAATCTAATGGCCAAATGTACATCTCTGTTTGCTCGTCATCAATTGGCTGTTGACAATACCGACCATTCTTAACTGGCGGTGAGAAATGGTGTCTTTATGATAAAGAAGCACAGTAAGGTAGCATATGTTCAATTGTGTGTGAATTCCTAAGGGACCAAACTGCTAAGATCAGGGGTCCCTAGACTTACACACTACTTTAACTAACTTATGCTAAGAACAACACACACACACACACACACACACACACACACATACCCATGTCCGAGGTAGCACTCGAACCTCCGGCGGGAGGGGCTGCGCAGTCCGTGACATGGCACCTGAAACCACGCGGCCACTTCGCGCGGCTATAGGTAGCAGGTATCCATTTTCATGTGGTTACATAAACATGTTTGAAGATCAGACAACGTAGCATATTTTAAAGTAAATTACGATTAATTTCCTCCACTCATCCTCCATCCAAGAAACTCCTAGCTCAGATCTTTGGTACCCTCGTGTACCAAAGACGGTCAAGTAATATTTACACGTATACTTAATCGATTACTGTGAGGAAATTTTATGGGCAGAATATGACGCAAACAACCTCTGTGTGAAGGACCAAGTCCACACGTAGTCTTGGTGGTACAGACTCTCCTCTTACAGGCTTCACATGGATTCGTCGGAACATAAAACGACAACAACGAATCATGAAGGTGCTTTCACAGCTTCGGTCAACAACTGATCGGAGATGCTGGCACTGTTTGGTAACTGAGAGTAGCTTCGACGTATTCAGTACTTAGTGAGCCAGAGTGGACGGTTACTCGTCGCAATTAGTGCAGCACCCCATGTGTAACGACGGGTATCGGATGTTTCGGCGTTACTAAAGTTTACCGCTGCTTAATACGGTCGTCGTTGGACTGATGGTTACTTGTATGTTGTATGTATGTTGTATGTTAACCGGGCACCTAGAAACGGCGGAGAGGCTCCATCCTCGCCGCAGCCGCAGTGGTCCACAACTCCACGACGACTACCGCAGTTTACTTCACCCCTTCGCCGACCAACACCGAACCACTCTTTCAGGGTTATTGTGCGGTTCGGACCCCGTTGGAATCACCCCCCCCCCCCCCCCCCCCCAGGGAACGTCCCACACCAGACGAGTTAACCCCTATGTTTGCGTGGTAGAGTAATGGTGGTGGTGGCGTACCTGTACGTGGAGAACCTGTTTGCGCAGCAATCGCCGACACAGTGTATCTGAGGCAGAATAATGTGAACCAGCCCGCATTCGCCGAGGCAGATGGAAAACCGCCTAACAACCATCCACAGACTGGCCGGCTCACCGGGCCTCGGCACAAATACGCCGGGCAGATTCGTGCCGGGGACCAGGCGCTCCTTCCCAGTCCGGAAAATGGTTATTTAAGTTCGCCAGACAAAAGATTAGTCACCCCATTGCGCAACCGTAGATAAATCGTTAAGCCTTCGTAGATGGTACAGTGTTCGAGTCCCACGTTCAACCGCGTGCGCATTGGCTCTACGTGAGCGAAAGGCAGTAGAGATCAGCGAGACATATATGTTTCAAGCTGTCATTTACGTAAACAGGGTAAACGTTAAGTAAGTGACAGCAAAAAATGGCAATCTTGTTTGGGTGTGCCAATGGCCATACGGTTTGTGTAGCACCTGGATTTGTTGGTGTTCGCGGCGGACTGTTCATTGTGTCTTCAACCGGCGATGTTAAAGCTCGTGGCCACCAAATACATAGTCAGAATTGTGGTCGGGAAACGATCCTGACTGAGAGGGACCCGAGACGCGTTTCACGAATTGTGAATCGAAATCGCTTCGAAACGCGACAGGAATTGCTGCTGGCAGAGAACGGAGGTCCATTCCAACCTGTTATCGATAGATGATTGCCATGGCAACTGCACGTCATGAACATTTGAAATCTGTCACCTCGCAAGAGGACAATACTCGTACAGGTTTATCAAGTCGACAACAGTAAAGTTCATCGGGCTAGAAGAATATGTGACCGGTTTTACGAAGACTATCCCACACTATTACATCTCAGCTGGACAGAAAAATCAGCTTATGTGAACCAGATAAAAAATCTACGGGACATGTTGGACAGACTGAAGCGACGAATGGAAATTTGGATTGAGGAAAGAGGCATGCTAGGCTAGTCCGTGGATTTGTCCAAAGCCACTGTACCAGGGTGGCGTAGTGGTACAAGCAGAATCTAAAGCACTTCACAGTTGCAAATTTTAGTTTTTTTTTTTTTTATAACAGATAACTATCTGTGCCCGCCGTAACTGTCCGTTGCACGTTGTGATATGGCTTTCACATCTTCTGAAATACCGTTTTTCACTATGTTACGATGGTTCTAGAATGTGTCTCGGCCTCAAACTTGTCATCGAGTAAATAACTTTGGACAGGTTTTTCGTTGTAGTGATTAACAGAAGTTGCTGAAACATAGCTACTGCAACATGCTGGAAGGCCATAGACCTTACAAATACCGTAGCATTGCTACGAGACCAGAAATGGAACTCAAAATATGATCGAAATTTCTCTAGAACTTTGCTCCACTATTGAGGTGGGCAATTTCTTTGGATCATAGGACACACAATATGAGGTGGTAGAGAAAAAGGGAAATTTGAGTGTGACAGAAATTCATACCATATTACAAAATTGTTTAGGCTTTCGTGGCCACTTGTTGACAAACTGCCTATTGGCTTCTGTCTCGGGTTCTTCGGCCGACGTTCATCTGGCGAAACGTCAGAAAAATCATTAGATGAACGTCGGCCGAAGAACCCGAGACAGAAGCCAATAGGCAGTTTGTCATACCATATTACTTGCCGCTGACATTATCTCTGTCCTGACGATGCAGACTTTACTACAACGAAAAGAAATGTCCCAGAAACTCTACTAGTCAAAGTTATATTACAAAAATGTACGGCCTCGTATCTCTAAAAACCATTTACACGTCAGACAAGATTAAGTAAATATTAAACATATGCTATAATCTCCATGAAGTTGTGACACTGATGTTAACCGTCAGATCTTTGCGCAATGAAAAGATTTCGATTCTTACCGTGGCTTGAGAGTCTTATCCACGACAGTGTGTACGTCAATATACACTCCTGGAAATGGAAAAAAGAACACATTGACACCGGTGTGTCAGACCCACCATACTTGCTCCGGACACTGCGAGAGGGCTGTACAAGCAATGATCACACGCACGGCACAGCGGACACACCAGGAACCGCGGTGTTGGCCGTCGAATGGCGCTAGCTGCGCAGCATTTGTGCACCGCCGCCGTCAGTGTCAGCCAGTTTGCCGTGGCATACGGAGCTCCATCGCAGTCTTTAACACTGGTAGCATGCCGCGACAGCGTGGACGTGAACCGTATGTGCAGTTGACGGACTTTGAGCGAGGGCGTATAGTGGGCATGCGGGAGACCGGGTGGACGTACCACCGAATTGCTCAACACGTGGGGCGTGAGGTCTCCACAGTACATCGATGTTGTCGCCAGTGGTCGGCGGAAGGTGCACGTGCCCGTCGACCTGGGACCGGACCGTAGCGACGCACGGATGCACGCCAAGACCGTAGGATCCTACGCAGTGCCGTAGGGGACCGCACCGCCACTTCCCAGTAAATTAGGGACACCGTTGCTCCTGGGGTATCGGCGAGGACCATTCGCAACCGTCTCCATGAAGCTGGGCTACGGTCCCGCACACCGTTAGGCCGTCTTCCGCTCACGCCCCAACATCGTGCAGCCCGCCTCCAGTGGTGTCGCGACAGGCGTGAATGGAGGGACGAATGGAGACGTGTCGTCTTCAGCGATGAGAGTCGCTTCTGCCTTGGTGCCAATGATGGTCGTATGCGTGTTTGGCGCCGTGCAGGTGAGCGCCACAATCAGGACTGCATACGACCGAGGCACACAGGGCCAACACCCGGCATCATGGTGTGGGGAGCGATCTCCTACACTGGCCGTACACCACTGGTGATCGTCGAGGGGACACTGAATAGTGCACGGTACATCCAAACCGTCATCGAACCCATCGTTCTACCATTCCTAGACCGGCAAGGGAACTTGCTGTTCCAACAGGACAATGCACGTCCGCATGTATCCCGTGCCACCCAACGTGCTCTAGAAGGTGTAAGTCAGCTACCCTGGCGAGCAAGATCTCCGGATCTGTCCCCCATTGAGCATGTTTGGGACTGGATGAAGCGTCGTCTCACGCGGTCTGCACGTCCAGCACGAACGCTGGTCCAACTGAGGCGCCAGGTGGAAATGGCATGGCAAGCCGTTCCACAGGACTACATCCAGCATCTCTACTATCGTCTCCATGGGAGAATAGCAGCCTGCATTGCTGCGAAAGGTGGATATACACTGTACTAGTGCCGACATTGTGCATGCTCTGTTGCCTGTGTCTATGTGCCTGTGGTTCTGTCAGTGTGATCATGTGATGTATCTGACCCCAGGAATGTGTCAATAAAGTTTCCCCTTCCTGGGACAATGAATTCACGGTGTTCTTATTTCAATTTCCAGGAGTGTATTACGACAATGTTCAGGCAGCTTACGCACGGTGGACCGCGTTATGCTGGTAACATTTTTGGAAGAAGCGGATACTCAGCTGTAGACCAGATGCATGAAGAAGAAAAGACCACCGAAGAAGGAACATCAAGATATATGTGCTGTTTCATTCATATATCCCAAGTATCTATTAACCCTCCGTCGCTCGCGCGTATGACACTCGTCATCCACATGACTTTCCCTCTTAATTTTGTCTGACAGGGCAGGGTTGTGTCAGCGCCATTTTCTGTACCTTTCTGTTAACTCTCTAACAGTTAGCTCCAATCATTGTTGGCTTTCAGTTACGAAAGTTACATTGTTTACGAAACATTATTATAGTCTGGAGGACACTTGTCATCCGCTCGAGCTCTGCTGCCAGTGTCTGAAACAAAGTAAATCAGTATTACTCTATTGTTTTCCTAGATTCAATCGATCTTTCATGTGCGTAAATTTGGACTTATTGAAACTGACTGCAGTTACCTTCCATGTTACCTAGTATTCTCTTTATTTTTAGATTGTGGAAGAAATATAAAAAAAAAGAAAAGAAAAAACCCTCAGACAGAGTTTAGATGAGAAGATGAGATTCTAAAGTATGGTTTTAATGGTTCAATGAGCTGAGTAATGAAGATGCTCACAGTGATAGTGCTGACTCATGATTCAGGAACAGAGAAGTGCCAGAGAATGATGAATATGAGTCACAGGAAGAAGTAACTCAAGAGGATGCATTTCTTTCAGCGAAAGATTGAATAACTAAACGGAGAAAAAATAAATATCCTACCGTAGTTAGAAGCAGAGCTTGCAATATTATTACGCTTTTGCCTGGACCAAAAAATCAAGCACGTATAAAAAAGACAGAAATAGAAATTCTGAATTTGTTCTTGGATGAACACATAATCAGCATTATCGCAATATGCACTAATATATCTATGAGTGAAGTTCATGGTAACTCCGCTAGGGAAAGGGATGCTAAAGAAACACATGCGATAGAGATCAGAGATTTCATTGGTTTGTTATATCTGTGTGGATCTTTGAGATGTTCTAGAAAGAGTTCAAAGGGAAACATTCTCGCATCATGTTATTTATGCATACGTGAAAACCGATTCAGGTTTTTGTTGAGATGTCTTAGGTTTGATAATATCCGTGATAGAGATTTTCGCAGAGATACTGACAAGTTGGCTCCTACTTGAACTATTCACGAACAACTCCAAAAACTATTATTCACCTGGTGAATATCATACTGTTGACGAACAGCTTTTGGCATTATAGGAAACTGCCCATGCCATTCAGGCAATATATCCCTATGAAATCAGCAAAGTATGGGTTAAAAGAGTTTGATTTGGTTGATGTAAAGACAGCCTACACTTTGAATTTAGAACCGTACTTTGGTAAGCAACCAGAGGGACAATGTAATGCCAGTAATTCGGATGGAAATATTGTTCTTCGAAAGGTCGAACTGTTTCAAACGTTAGAATATATTATACTGTGCACGAATGATAAATGTATTAGATTTAGATGTAATAAAAAACCGTAAAATTAGTCATAAAGACCGTTCAAAGTATACAAATAGACCGCATGATTTGTGGATGACACCTGACTCCCGCGAGAGTGAGCATGTCACGAATTTTCGCGCGAATAACGGAGGGTTAAGTCTCTGTAGTTTCGCGTAACTTTTACGTGTCGCTTATGAATATATGCAGAGTTAATGTGTAAACAGTTTCCAAGCCTCCGAGGTAAACTGTGTCATCCAAGGCAAAGGCGGCTACGAATGTTTTGTTGTGGCTGCATTTCGTCTCGTAAAGGTCGAATAAAAAAATCAATTAAAGCATGCATTCCTCGAGCACAGTTTTGACGTAACAATCGAGGGTGGTGCAACGCGCTTGTCTTTCGTTTCGACAATGGATCTACAGCCGGGGTAACCACGGAAACACTCATTTGGTGCTGAGCTGCGAGTCAAGATGATTGAGCTTCTCTGCACTGCGTTCGAGGAGGTTGCTTTCGCGATCCTCGCCTGGTAAGTCTCTTCTGGCTTCTGCCACCTCACACACTTCTCAGTCTAAAAGCTACTGGTCGATATCGCTGTACTGACGTCAGTGGTTGCAACTAAAAGCTGAACATTTTATTGGAATAACTGAATATCTTGACAAACGGGCAATTCATACTACCTCGTACTGCATCCTTGTGTATGAAACTAGTTAATTCGGCTAGCAGCTGCGATTTTAAATATATTATGCTGAGGATTACTGATACAGGGGTCGCAACGGAGTAGCTCTGATGACCTCAGTCTAGTGTTGCTTATTATTACTCTAAATAAATAACTTACCCTATGTCAATAGTTATGAAAATGCATATTCTTTCTTTTTTTTCAGGTTTCTTTTGGGGCTGATGTTCTCAAGTGAAATGTAAGTAACAAGTGTTTTTGAAGAACAAATTATGTGACGTTTCATAAGTTATATCAGTTAGGTAACTGTTTAACCAGTTTATAGCAGGTCAGTGGTTGCAAGGAGGGGGGCATTGCTGCAAAGTCCTCAAGGTAGATACACCGCCGAGGTGGACAGTGAACGTCAGCTTCGGTTTGTGGCACGAGATCTGCGTCATCCAGTCTAATTATGTCACACCTGCGTTGTCGTATGGGATGCGTAACACATGGGAAATTTGTGCTATACGTAACAGAAATTAACGTAAGGAAAATTATATTGTTGATAGCGTGTATTTAGAAAATTGCGATTGGATTGGACAAAGATACGAGAATGAAGAATACTGCCCATACCCTTTTCATAGCTGTCCCGAAATAAGTGCGAAGTGATTAAGACAAACCACGTAAAATTTAGACACATCCTGTATCATGAGACACCTCCGTCGATTGAAACCAGCAGATCTGTAATTGGCCAGCACCGTTCCATTTCCCAATTACGACACACGAGACATGAAGGCAACACTCACAGGGACGACGGAAGTTTTTGTTGTGCATGCGATTCGCTAAGCAGTGGCGCGTTATGTTGGGACTCTACGGTAAAAGGTACGAAATAAATTTCTGGAACAGCACTAGGCACGTGTTCTTATTGAGACAAAGCATTTATAGCGATCGTGTGGATTTCTTTCTGTTCATAAATGCTATATCCCGTTAACATCTGTGATCTTGCTGACCCGATATTAAAACGTGATGGATTCAGGACTGAAACTTCCTGGCAGATTAAAACTGTGTGCCCGACCGAGACTCGAACTCGGGACCTTTGCCTTTCGCGGGCAAGTGCTCTACCAACTGAGCTACCGAAGCACGACTCACGCCCGGTGCTCACAGCTTTACTTCTGCCAGTACCTCGTCTCCTACCTTCCAAACTTTATAGAAGCTGTCGCAGGAGAGCTTCTGTAAAGGTTGGAAGGTAGGAGACGAGGTACTGGCAGAAGTAAAGCTGTGAGTACCGGGCGTGAGTCGTGCTTCGGTAGCTCAGTTGGTAGAGCACTTACCCGCGAAAGGCAAAGGTCCCGAGTTCGAGTCTCGGTCGGGCACACAGTTTTAATCTGCCAGGAAGTTTCATATCAGCGCACACTCCGCTGCAGAGTGAAAATCTCATTCTGGATTCAGGACTATCAAGCATCATGTAATTTTCAATATCGCGAGCACGTTCGCAAAGGTCTGTAACATCCAGTCGATGATGTACGCCGGTTGTGACGAAAAAGACGTGAGGTCACTTGAGTACTAGGGCGAGATACTGCATAGACTGCGGAATGTCTCATGTGACGCATTAACTCGTGTGTGGTATGGCATAAGAAATGTACACTCTTATAGTTGCTGCAGTTTTCTTGCATGTTGCATTTTGTACTTGTAGCCCACGGATATTCAATGTTAAGGGTCTATTTTGTAAATACGTAAACTTTCTTTTGTTAGATATTTGGTTTATCTCTGTTTGTTGTAAAACTATGATGTCCTTTAAAAGGAGTTCTACGCTATGAACATAACTGTTGTGAATCATTGAAGTCGTTTTGCACTGACGAAATTCTACACAGTAATGACATAAGGTGAAAATGTTTTATTATTGTTATTTGTATTATATGTTTCAACACAAAGTGTTTACCTCCATTTTCTTTAAGGTGGCCGTTGGATCTCGATGTGGATAAGGATCTGGAACTGGACTTCGATATGGATATAGATTTCGATACGGATATTGACCTTGCTATGGCTGAGGACTTGGAAATGGAACAGTACGTACTGGACATGGAGGCTGACCTGTTAGAAGAACTAGATCTCATCGAGTTCTTACCCGATGACGCGTATCGCCTACATCAGGATCTCTGTTTTTCTGACGATTTGATATCAGACAAGGTGTGTTTACGCGATGAAACGGAGACACTGAAGACGGAAGACGGTTCTCCTGCGGAAGAGGTGGAGGTCGTACCGTTTCGTTGTGTCATTAAAAAAGAATTTGTCATTCAGAAACGTAAATTGATGGCTTTGTTTGAGGCTATGCTATGCCAACAAATAAATGACGTGTTTTAATTTTTGGAAATTATCTTTTTGTCTTCACGTGGTAGCAGTTAGTGCTGCAGATTAAAAAAGTAGATATACTGTATTGATTTGACAAATGTCTTGGGCGGCCTTCAGAAAGTAAATACTTTTAGCCGTCGGATGCTGTTTTTACGGGTACAGTTTTTATTTAAAAATTTTAGAATCAGCGTAAAGTTATGTGCGAACATTTCCAGAAGAAGGCATTTTCTCTTCATTTCATTTCTTTATCGAAAAGAATATGGAAAAATGTTTCGCCAGCATTGACTCGAATACACTGTTTGATACCTGAAGTTGTGATACAGTACATGAAACACTGGGAGTTAAAGTTTATGTAGAACTTGTGCAGAAGCAAAACTGCAGTTGTCAGACCTGAGAAACACGAGAGGGACGCACTAGCTGTGACAGGACTGAGACATGTTTGTAATGTATTCCTCCATATTATTAAGTCCGCCCATAGAGCAAGAAGTAAAGAAGGCAGCATATTACTAACAGTCGTTTTTACACTGCTTAATTTGGGACAGGGAAAGGAATGACAAAGGGTGCTGTATATATCAGTATCTGCCATGCAGCGTAAAGTGTCTGGTGGAGTATTTATGTTCATTGATGATTCCATGCACCGTACAGCGTCTGTCAGTGTATTTATGTACAATAATGATTCTTACAATTGTAACACCATGGAGGCGGCATAAAACACACGTCAAGTTCGATGCGGAAATGTTTTTCGGCTCAGAATGAACGCACAGGTAGCTAGGGGTAGAGGCATCTGAGATCTGTAGTTAAGTAAAGACTACACAAAGGGAGGGGGCTGAATGTGAGAAGACCTTGTGTCGGACCTTACGATGGAGAAACGTGCCTATGGGCTATTGATTACCGTTGCACCTTGCAGCTGTTGACGATGGTCTGGATGTCACGATTTTATGCTAACATGGAATCGATAGATTCAGAAGAACTGTAGTAATCGCTATGCGTAATTTCATCGACTCCATGTGGCTGGAATCCGAGACGATAGACATATCGTTCCTTCACACAACTGTACGACATAATACAGCGACACCATATACCTTGTGTCAGAGACTGTTTTGGCAACTGTTGTTACGGCTTCCCTTGATATGGAGTCTACATCTAAATACATACTCTGCAAACCCTCCCTCCCCCCCCCCACCTAAGGAGCATGGATGAGGGTAGTTTGGTTCATTACTAGGCATTGTGCCTGCTTTTCCTCTCGCAAATTGAGCGAGGTAAAAAGCGACTGTCTATACGCCTCTATATGTGTCCTAATTTCTTTTATCGTTTCTTCGTAGTCCTTACGCGAAATGTGCGTTCGAGGTAGTAGAATCAATCTGCAGTCAGCCTCTAAATCCAGTTCTCTGAATGTTCTGAATAGATTTTGTCGAGAAGAACCTCGCCTTCCCTCCAGGGATTCCCATTTGAGTTCCCGAAGCATCTCCGCAACGTTCACGCATTGTTCGGACCTACCAGGAACAAATCTAGCAGCATGCCTCTAAGATGTTTCATGTCTTCCTCTAACGTGACTTGACGGGGACCCTAATCAGTCGAGCAGTCTTTACGAATGGATCGTAGCAGAGTTGGAACGAGGTCTCCTTTATAGACTGGGTACATTTTCCTAAAATTCTCCTAATGAACCGAACTCCCCATTCGTCTTCCCCAACAGAAACGTCAAATATTTGTTCTGTTTCATATCACTTTGAAACGTTACGACTAAAATTGAGGCCACTGTGTTAAACTGCACACTAGTAATACTGTATTCGAATATTGCATTATTGTTTTTCTTTTTCAGCCATGTAATCTTACATTTTTCTACATTTAGAGCGAGATGTCATTCATCACTCCAAATAGATACTCTAAATCATCCTGTATTCGCCTAAAGTCACTCAACGTAAATGAATTTCCGTACACTGCAGCTTCATCAACGAAGGGTCGCAAGTTGCTACTCACACTAGAAAGAAATTTTCACTTTACAGCGGAGTGTGCGCTGATGTGAAACTTCCTGGCAGATTAAAACTGTGTGCCGGATCGAGACTCGAACACGGGACCTTTGCCTTCAGGTGGAATTAAAGCTGTGAGAACGAGGCGTGAGTCGTGGTTGGGCAGCTCAGTTGGTAGAGCACTTGCCGGCGGAAGGCAAAGGTCGCGAGTTCGAGTCTCGGTCCGGCACACAGTTTTAATCTGCCAGGAAGTTGCTACTCACACTATTTCCTAGACAGTTCATGTGTCTAGAGAACAAGGGCGGTCCTGTTGCATTTCCCTTAGGCACTCCTGACGGTGATCTTTTCTATGGGGAAAACTCGCCGTCGAGAACAGTGTACTGGGTTCTATCACTCGGAAATCATCGAGCCCCTCAGGTATGTGGGAAACCATTCCGTATGCAGAGACTTTCGATAACAATGAGCAGTGGGGTACTGTCATAATATCAGAACCTAAGGGGCTATTAATTTTACAAAATATTTATATAATTTTTACTCATGAAGGTATTTTAGAAGTTCAGAGGCCAGACAAGCAATTTGACTTAGCTTTGCTTAATCTTCGATTTTCAAATGTTATTTCTTAAATAATGAGCAGATATTTTAGCGTCTGTCTTCATTTCTTCTGGCGTTCGCATCCGAGCGTACGGCATGCGTTCGACCTTTGCTCTATCACAGTATCATACAACTATTTAATTTTCTGCTAGGTCGGAAACACAGGCATTTATGTAAAAAGGATATTGCTTGTGGCACCTAAAGGAGAAGTTATTAAGCGATTCAGGTAACACTATTGATCTGAGTTCATTATTTACTGTAACCACTTACTGTTGATTGTTCTTCCTTACATTTAACTTACGTTGTTCTTTGCAACAACATTGGCAGCTGTCCACCTATGGTATTTCTGCGAGAGAGGAAGAGAGAGACTGGCTGGTTGGTTTTGGGGAAGGGACCAAATAGCGATGTCATCTGTCCCACCGGATTAGGGAAGGACGGGGAAGGGAGTTGGCCGTGCCTTTTCAAAGCTACCATCCCGCATTTGTGTGAAGCGATTTAGGGAAATTACGGAAACCTTACATCAGGATGGCCGGACGCAGGTTTGAACCAGAGAGAGAGAGAGGAAGGAAAGGAAAAATTAACACGAATATTTTCAGTATTGTTAAAATATGCCAGCCGCTGTGGCCGAGCGGTCCTAGGCGCTTCAGTCCGGAACCGAGCTGCTGCTACGGTCGTAGGGTCGAATCCTGCCATGGGCATGAATGTGTGTGATGTCCTTAAGTTAGTTAGGTTTAAGTAGTTTTAAGTCTAGGGGACTGACGAACTCGGATGTTAAGTCCCATGGTGCTTACAGCCATTTGAACCGTTTTATGTTAAAATATGTGGGGCAATTGGGACTAGCTGCAATCCCATCCTTGACTCCTCAGGTTCAAAACTACGAAACAAGGATGTTGTTTCGCCAATACGCCTAGAATATCTAATGCCAAATGTAGATTAGTCCCTTTTATGCGAGTTATTTCCGAAGATAGAAGAAATTTGACCCTACACGCGTTTTTACATTGCTGACGTATAGCTACTTCTTGTAAAAACACTGTACAAAACTATGGCCTAGGCTATATTTCCTCTAAGTATTCTCTCAACCGGTGGAAAACCTTGTTCTCGTCAGCTTAATATCCGCCACGTCCTGCATCATAGGGCAAGAATATTAAACTCATTGCCGGCCCGAGTGGCCGTGCGGTTCTAGGCGCTACAGTCTGGAACCGAGCGACCGCTACGGTCGCAGGTTCGAATCCTGCCTCGGGCATGGATGTGTGTGATGTCCTTAGGTTATTTAGGTTTAATTAGTTCTAAGTTCTAGGTGACTGATGACCTCAGAAGTTAAGTCGCATAGTGCTCAGAGCCATTAAACTCATTTTTGGCTCATGACGGATTACAAAGAGCTCTCTGTCACAAGATGCCTCCTCACCTGCGACCCCTCTTAAAATAAAATAAACAAATATCTCATCACATCCAATGTCTGTCAGGGTAACAGCACAGAGTAGTTGTAAATGTCAGGTTCATACTAGGTATTACATTATACATTCAACAATATAGCTGATTTATTTACGATAATCATCTGTCCCTGTGTAGGTGGGAGACGGAAATTCTCTGCCCTGAAAACCCGCCTGATTACATCTCCACCCCTTTAACCATATCCACGGTATTCTCGCCCTCGCTTCCATTCGTCGTGCAGCACGTCACTGATGTGAAACTGATATTCTCATTAATTAAATTGATCAAGAGAGTCCCTTTCAAAGGTGAGTAATTTTTCTCGTGCATTCGTATTACACTCGCCAGGAAACTGTTACAGACGATTCCGAGACGTCTCTGTTCGCTTCCCACAAACTAGGTAGTCCCTTCCCCTAATACCGAAATAGTTGGTAACCATTGGGCAAATATGTGAAGACATCCAGCGCCCATTACCTAGTCGTGGTGGTATACTGTTCCTGCGGTCTATGGGGGCAGTAGTATATTTCACTCTCTTCTCCGTTCCCATGACGTCATCGCCACCAGGACGCATGTGATCAGCTGTCACCGGGTGGGTAACCTTCATACACCCATCAGGGCTGTACCACGCCTGCCTGACAACCCACTGCTCTCATTTTAAGGGGAGCTGTTAATTATTCCAGACGCGTAAAAGGGTCTTGGGCGATATGGTTCCCCTTCCCTCCTGGAAACCGAAACGTTCTGAGATGTATTTTCGAAAGGTCCCGGAAATGCTGACATTAGAAATAACAAATCATTTGTCTACTGATCGCCACATCCTAAACGTGAACGAGATTGCAAAGCTTGGTTTCCCTCAGAATACAGCCCTACAGAAGCTCTCCTATTGGTTCCCGCCAAACTGAAGGGCAGATGCCTTGAGAACTGAAATGGGAACCTCTGGAAGGAATACGACATTCTTTTCAAGGAACACTATTGAAAACAGGCATTTTAATCTGACAGCAAAAGGATTCTGTGGCCGCCAACGTAGATTTCCCATAACGACCACGAAGTCAGATATGAGGAAACAGTGCCCACAGGGAGGCATGAGGTAGTCTCTTTCCCTCGCCCTATTTATGAGATGAATAGGAAAGGGAATGACTAGTAGTGGTCTGGGTTACCCTTCGCCACACACCGCACGATGGCTGGGGAAGTAAACATATAAATGCAAATTTAGTGTATCTATTTGATATCAGTCCATCCATTTATAGGCTGGCTCTATGACACAAAGATGGAACACACTTTCATGTGTCGCCATGACTATAGCTCATCTGTCGATATGGATATAAATTTAGATTTTTACTTACTGCGTCAGTATAGGCGGCTTTTTCGGTGAGTGTCCATCTGTCTGCCTCCATTTCGATATGCAGTTGTTATTCGAAATGTTGTGCTACAGAAGAATGCTGAAGATTAGATGGGTAGATCACATAACTAATGAAGAGGTATTGAAAAGAATTGGGGAGAAGAGAAATTTGTGGCACAACTTGACTAGAAGAAGGGATCGGTTGGTAGGACATTTTCTGAGGCGTCAATGGATCACCAATTTAGTACTGGAGGGCAGCGTGGAGGGTAAAAATCGTAGAGGGATACCAAGAATGAGTACACTAAGCAGATTCAGACGGATGTAAACTGCATTAGGTACTGGGAAATGAAGAAGCTTGTTCAGGATAGAGTAGCATGAAGAGCTGCATCAAACTAGTTGCAGGACTGAAGACCACAACAACACACTTCCACACAAACTATATTAATTTACACTCTGACAGCGAGAATTTTCCAGTTCCCATCATGCGCTTTACAACTGTAGCTTGTAACAAAGATCTTGACAGAAAGATATGGCATAGGCCTACTTTGCACAAGACATGTAATTTGTTCTTCATTACATGGATTAAAGTCGATTTAAGGGCAAATATTTTAATCAGACTGACGATAACATGAAAGCACAAAATAAATAAATAAATAAATAAATTACTACAAGAATAAACTTCAGGTGATATGATATCTTGTTTCTATTTGTATATTACGTATAATACAGGCAGTTTACAGCAATTTTTTTTTGTCATGGTTGGAATTAACATAAATACCCCGGAATCAATGATACAAAGTTGTTGTATCTGCAGTGAGATCTAGCTGTCTCTATGACTAGGACCTTTATATTTAAATTTTAATTAATAACAAACCTTCAGATGAACCGTTGACTTATTTATGTTGTTATGTTAACATGATCTTGGGTATTATCAAGAGTAGATTCTGTTTATTTTAGCTAAAGGTATAGGAACAAAAATTATAGTGATAGTAATGGACTAAAGCTGTTTACACGGCTGTACACTTTATACACTCCTGGAAATGGAAAAAAGAACGCATTGACACCGGTGTGTCAGACCCACCATACTTGCTCCGGACACTGCGAGAGGGCTGTACAACCAATGATCACACGCACGGCACAGCGGACACACCAGGAACCGCGGTGTTGGCCGTCGAATGGCGCTAGCTGCGCAGCATTTGTGCACCGCCGCCGTCAGTGTCAGCCAGTTTGCCGTGGCATACGGAGCTCCATCGCAGTCTTTAACACTGGTAGCATGCCGCGACAGCGTGGACGTGAACCGTATGTGCAGTTGACGGACTTGAGCGAGGGCGTATAGTGGGCATGCGGGAGGCCGGGTGGACGTACCGCCGAATTGCTCAACACGTGGGGCGTGAGGTCTCCACAGTACATCGATGTTGTCGCCAGTGGTCGGCGGAAGGTGCACGTGCCCGTCGACCTGGGACCGGACCGCAGCGACGCACGGATGCACGCCAAGACCGTAGGATCCTACGCAGTGCCGTAGGGGACCGCACCGCCACTTCCCAGCAAATTAGGGACACTGTTGCTCCTGGGGTATCGGCGAGGACCATTCGCAACTGTCTCCATGAAGCTGGGCTACGGTCCCGCACACCGTTAGGCCGTCTTCCGCTCACGCCCCAACATCGTGCAGCCCGCCTCCAGTGGTGTCGCGACAGGCGTGAATGGAGGGACGAATGGAGACGTGTCGTCTTCAGCGATGAGAGTCGCTTCTGCCTTGGTGCCAATGATGGTCGTATGCGTGTTTGGCGCCGTGCAGGTGAGCGCCACAATCAGGACTGCATACGACCGAGGCACACAGGGCCAACACCCGGCATCATGGTGTGGGGAGCGATCTCCTACACTGGCCGTACACCACTGGTGATCGTCGAGGGGACACTGAATAGTGCACGGTACATCCAAACCGTCATCGAACCCATCGTTCCACCATTCCTAGACCGGCAAGGGCACCTGCTGTTCCAACAGGACAATGCACGTCCGCATGTATCCCGTGCCACCCCACGTGCTCTAGAAGGTGTAAGTCAACTACCCTGGCCAGCACGATCTCCGGATCTGTCCCCCATTGAGCATGTTTGGGACTGGATGAAGCGCCGTCTCACGCGGTCTGCACGTCCAGCACGAACGCTGGTCCAACTGAGGCGCCAGGTGGAAATGGCATGGCAAGCCGTTCCACAGGACTACATCCAGCATCTCTACGATCGTCTCCATGGGAGAATAGCAGCCTGCATTGCTGCAAAAGGTGGATATACACTGTACTAGTGCCGACATTGTGCATGCTCTGTTGCCTGTGTCTATGTGCCTGTGGTTCTGTCAGTGTGATCATGTGATGTATCTGACCCCAGGAATGTGTCAATAAAGTTTCCCCTTGCTGGGACAATGAATTCACGGTGTTCTTATTTCAAGTTCCAGGAGTGTATTTAAAAAACCATGAACAAAAGTTCTTTAACTTTTGACTTATTTTTATTCTTACATTAAAGTGATCTGGAATATTGGTAAACGCAGCTTCTGTTTGTTCCAGTTGGGAGTATTATGTAAAAGTGCTGATTTATGTTAACAGTAGAGGGCTTTAACATTTCGAAATATAGTACAGGTCTTATTCTGTGGTAGGATATTATATTGACACTGGCGTTGTTAGGATGTAAGGAGAGGGAAGGGAGGTAGTTTGTGAGGGGGGGGGGGGGCTGCGGAGGCAGTGTAGGGCTCAATGTGTGGTTACTTGGTTTGAACTAGTAGGTCTTCAAAGTTCTGAAGGAAAAATTAGTTTCTCAGATCAATTTGATCATTGAGTAGGTATCCAGGTGCTGTATTTGTGTAGATAAATATTTCAGTTTCTTCCATAAGGTCAAGTATTGTGCCTTTGTTGGCGAAATGAAGTATTTGGAGATTATGTTCTATGCTGTTTGCAGAATGATTGTGTTGGGCAAGATGTGAGGCAAAGCTGGACTTATTCAGGTTGTTCTCGCTTCCCACGCCCAGGTTCCCGGGTTCGATTCCCGGAGGGGTCAGGGATTTTCTCTGCCTCGTGATGACTGGGTGTTGTGTGCTGTCCTTAGGTTAGTTAGGTTTAAGTAGTTCTAAGTTCTAGGGGACTGATGACCATAGCTGTTAAGTCCCATAGTGCTCAGAGCCATTTGAACCATTTTTTTATGCAGGATGTTAAGACAGAGTGCATCTATGTGTTCTTTAAATTGTTGTTGTGAAGCTTCTACCTGTTTGTCCAGTGTTGAAGCTTGGACAACAATTGGAAGTGTTGTACACAACTGACTTTTGATGCTGTTGTATAGTGGTTTTGGTGCTGTGTATGATTTTGTTACGTATTTTGTTGTTGGTGAAGAAACTTATTTTTGTGTAGAATGTCTTGAAGAGGTTGGCAATTTGGTAAGAAATCTTTCCTAGGAAAGGCAGGCTTATAAATGTGGTCTTCTTGTTTGTGGGTGGTTGTTCAGCAGTTGGTTCATTTAATTTTGCTGTATGGATTAGTTTATCATTTATTGCAGGGTTCTACCCATTGCTGGAGCCAACTGATTTATTAATTTCTGTTTCTTTTTGTTTTTCACTTGTGTCTATTGGGATTTTAAGCATACAATTAACCATTGTTCTGAAGAATGCTTTTTTATGTTGGTCTGGATGGTAAGAGGATTTGTGTATGGTAACATTGGTGGTTGATAGTTTTCTGAAAATTTGAAACTTATGCTGTTGATTTTTATTTGAGATTGTTGGATCAAGAGAGTTAATGCCTCCTTGTGTTTCATGTTCTACTGAATTTTACTGTTTATTTTATTCTTTGGCTAGATTATCTATTTCTTCTGTTGTTCTATTGAACAGAATGAGTCATGAACATAGTGTTTTTAATAAAGCAGCTTATCTTTTCGTTGGGTATGGGATCTAAAAAAGTTGTTTTCAAGGTTACTGATGTATTATGTCTGCTAGCAAGCCTGCAAGACTACTACCCATTGCCAGCCCATCTTCCTGAATGTAAAACTAGTTGTTGAACAGGAAGTATTTGTGCGATAATATAAGCTCCAGGATCTCTATGAATTCATAGATTTCAGCTCCATCCATTGTCCCATGTTTGAGTAAGTTATTTCTTACTAAACTGTTTCCTTGACAGGTATGTTTGTATATATTTTGACTATGTCAAGAGATGCAAATTTAGCTGTGACTGGGATGGGGATATCATTTATACTATTGATGAGCTCAGAACTGTTTTTGATGGAGAAGTTATTTTCAAATACATATGCCTTGCAGATAATGTCATTAAGTTTCTTGGTGATTTTATAGCTTGGACTATTGATGGAGTTCACAGTGGGACATACCAGACATTCTGGTTTGTGGATCTTAGACTGTAATCTGAGTTTTGCTGCTGATGTGTTCATCACTATACAGTGCTTTGCTTCTAATGGTGTCAACAAGAAGTTGCAGTTTTTAAGCAACTTTTTAATTTTATCATGGAATTTGGGAGTAGAGTCATAAGCTGTTTCCTTTATGTTATTCTTTCTGGAGAATTCACAAGTTTTGACAATATAGTCTGATTCATACATGACAACAGCTGTGTTTCCTTTGTCTGCTCTGACAACAACGGCATTTTCAGTTGAATGTTTCTTGTTTATGTCACATAATGTCACTGTTTTAGTATTCATCTTATTGTACATTTTGTTCTCGTGAATGCTTCTCATAATGATGTTGTTTTCCTTATGAGCTATAGCATTTTGTTCATTGTATTTTAGTTTAGCTGCTGTGCACGCAATTTTTGTGCAAACTATTAAGTTTATAATGTTGCTTTTATTTAGTGAGGTGGTAATGTTGTGTTTAAGGTCTTTGTTTAACAGCTTTAATTCATTACTACTGAAGCATATTTCTGTAGTATTTATCACTTTATCAAAAAACTTATGTTCTGTTTGAGAAGAGATATTGGGGGACTTTACTGCATTCTTTGAAATTAGAGTATTTATCTTTTTCTCATGTCTGTGTGAGATGATAATACGTTCCTTGTGGAAATATACATTGACATAGTCTAGAAAGACCATGAATACATGAGCAACAAGTTTATGGCTAATTTCTAAGTGCATATTGTACAGCTTTGAATTGAGAAGATCTTTCTTTTTGTAAAGAGAACTGATCTCAGTTTTTAAGCAAATAATTTCACATCGTGCTTTTGCTATCTTGGCTGACATTATTTGACTCGTTATTTTTATTATGATATAATTTGGAGTCATCTTTTTTGAGAGACACTTTTTGTTAAACGTTTTGCAAGGATGGTTTTCGTTAGTTTAAGTTTACATTGCCGAATTTCGCGCATTGTTGTAAGTACCTGGCGTGGTAGCAACAGATTATGCTTATCCATTACGGATATTTTAGAAACGTGACTGTATATTAAATGTAAATAAGTTATACAAAACTGCAACCAGTCACTTTTTTGAATAATTATGTTTTATTCCATGAACCGGTTTTCGAACCTTTTCAGGTTCATATTCAGATGGTTTCAGAAAGTTACATCATTATTACTAGCATAATACTATGTGCTGGCTCTATAGGGGAAAGATGGCCAATCTTGATCGTACATTCTGCACTATGATCAAAGTACTAGAAATAGGACGCTGTATGGTATACTATGGTGTATATGTGCGACAATTAACCGTGGATGGTCGTACTGCATAGTCATCTATTGTATGGTTCTAGGAAAAAGTTGTGGAAGGGTGGCCCTGCGATGATACTGAACCTAGGAAGCGTGCTCTCATGTCATTAGCTGGCGTTGAAATTACGGGAAAAGTGGTAAAATTGCAAAAACCGATCGCACAGCCAACTGTGGCGCTTATTATACACACATCAAAAAAGTTTTGCATCACCTTCGTTCCGAGAGTTCCGGATCCTGTACAGAAAATTGGAGTAGACATCAACAAATCATTATTTCCGCCCTTTTTATTGCTCATGAAAACCACATATTGCATGTTGTACCACCATACAGCGAGACCTTCAGAGGTGGTAGTCTAAATTTCTGTACACACTGGTGCCTCTAATACCCAGTAAAACATCCTCTTACATTGATGCATGCCTGTATTCGTCATGATATGCTATCCACAAGTTCACCAAAGCACTGTTGGTGGAGATATTCCCACTCCTCAACGGCTCTTCGGCGTAGATCCCTCAGAATGGCTGGTGAGTCATGTCGTCCATAAACAGCCCTTTCCAGTCAGTCCTGGGAATTTTCGATAAGGTTCATGTCTGGAGAACATGCTGGCCATTCTAGTCGAGCGATGTCGTTATCCCAAAGGAAGTCATTCACAAGATGTGCACGATGGGGCGCGAATTGTCGTCCATGAAGACGAATGCCTCGCCAATATGCTGCCGATATTGTTGCACTGTCGGTCTGAGGATGGGATTCACGTATCGTGCAGTCCTTTCGGCGCCTTCCATGACCACCAGCGTCGTACGTCGGCCCCACATAACACGACCCCAAAACAGTAGGGAAGCTCGCTGCAGCTGCTTGACAGTGTGTCCAAGGAGTTCAGTCTGACCGGGTTACCTCCAAACACGTCTCCGACGACTGTCTGGTTGAAGGCGCATGCGACGCTCATCGGTGAAGAGAACGTGATGCAAATCCTGAATGGTCCATTCGGCATGTTGTTGCGCCCATCTGTAGCGCGCTGCATGGTGTCGTGGTTGCAAAGATGGACCTGGCCATGGACGTCGGGAGTGAAGATGCGCATCATGCAGCCTATTGTGCACAGTTTGAGTCGTAACACGACGTCCTGTGGCTGTACGAAAAGCATTATTCAACATGGTGGCGTTGCTGTCAGGGTTCCTCCGAGCTATTATCCGTAGGTAGCGGTCATCCACTGCGGTAGTAGCCCTTGGGCGGTCTGAGCGAGGCATTTCATCCACTGTTCCTGTCTCTGTGTATCTCCTCCATGTCCTAACAACATCGCTTTGGTTCACTCCGAGGCACCTAGACTCATCCCTTACTGAGAGCCCTTCCTGGCACAAATTAACAATGCGGAGCCGAGCGAACCGCGATATCGACCGTCTAGGCATGGTTGAACTACAAACAACACGAGCTGTGTACCTCCTTCCTGGTGGAATGACTGGAACTAATCGGCTGTCGGACCCCTCTGTCAAATATCCACTGCTCCTGCATGGTTGCTTACATCGTTCGGTGGTTTTAGTGACATCTCTGGTTAGTCAAAGGGTCTGTGTCTGAGATACAATATGCACAGTCAACGTCTATCTTCAGGAGTACTGGGAACTGGGGTGATACAGAACTTTTTCTGATGTGTGTAGTACATCGTCCCATATTGATGCTGTCTGAGCCAGCTCATCTATTTACTAGGACGCTGTTGATTATTACGTAATGACTGACTGACACTACTACTTGGAGAGGGAGAGAGTCTTGGTAGCAGCTACACTTTCTGGGGATGACCAGCAGTAACAGATGCACATGGCTGTAATATGAAGTATCAGTGCTCCTTATCTCTTCACAACGGAACAATGAGTCATCTGCTACCATGTCACTGTAGAAGATGAGATTAAATGTACCGGTCATCACATTTTGACACCTCTTTGGAAATGCTCCACAATACCAGAAACTCTTCCAGTTTTCGAATGTTTCAGCGTCTTCCACATTTTTGTTAATTAGAAATAAGGTCTCTGGTTTTTATTTCTACCACCCTGAGTGTTCTGAGAGCTGTGGATTCCTCCCCTATAGTGTAATATAGGGTGCCTAGGAAGCTGTTTTCTCGGACAGCTAGACAACATAAAAGCAAATCATATCAATGGAGTTTATTACAGTAGTTGAACTGGCAATACTTGACTTGCATGTCTACAATTAAGTGTCGCAAACAATTGGTGACATGCTAATAATCAATGTCTTTCGCTGTATACAATTTCCATGCAGGCAATTAATATGAGGCACAAGCGTCATCTAAACAGTTAAGATGACGGCTCGTCTTCTAGTGCAGCTCTTCTACTGCTACCAAGGCTTGGCTTTTTTTTTTCATTTTTGTGATTTCATTCCCCTGAGCCATATGGGCAAGGGAGGGCTGTCAGTGGCACAATGCACCGCTCTGCAGCCGAGTGACATGACAACTAAGACGAGAATAACATGTTACATATAAGGCGAAAAAAAGGGGAGACATAAAACAGAGTAAGGGGAGATAATGGAGGTAAAAATACACTGACATGGAGACGTTCATGGGAGGATAATTAAATAGGCGGCATAAAGTTAAGAAAATACAGTTGACGATTCTTAAAACACAAAGAAGATACTGAAGGCACACGCACAGGTTAAAATTCGGCCACAGTATTAAAAACATTCCAGAACAACACACTTTAAACCCACTTGGAGCACACACAATGAAGACTAAAACTGCCAGGTGGGACCTGCCACGGGAGAGGCCAGAGAGGATGGAAAAGGAGGGGAGAGCAAGGTGCAACAGGGGAGGGGCAGGATGAAATGAGGAGGGGCATCAGTGGGGACACCAAGAAGCAGGAGACTTGGCAAATGGTTCAAATGGCTCTGAGCACTATGGGACTCAACTTCTGAGGTCATTAGTCCCCTAGAACTTAGAACTAGTTAAACCTAAGGACATCACAAACATCCATGCCCGAGGCAGGATTCGAACCTGCGACCGTAGCGGTCCTGCGGTTCCAGACTGCAGCGCCTTTAACCGCACGGCCACTTCGGCCGGCAGCAGGAGACTCGTGGGGCAGGAGATGAAGAGGGAAGACAAGTCAGGAGGGAGTGCAGAGACACTGAAGGGGAGCACAAGAGAGGGAGGGGAAGTAGGAGGGGAAAACCACTCAGGAGAAGGGAGGGGGAGGAGAGGGAGCCTTGGGGAGGAGGCAGGAGGAAGATGGGGTTAGAGTTGGTAGGAAGGGTAGATGTCAGGTCGAAGCTTATCATCCGGGACGGGCAGATGGTGGAAGTTGCGTTGGGAAAGGAGGTGGAGGGTGTGGAGATGGAGAGAAGATGGGACACAACGGTAAAGGCATGGCAATTGGCTGGGGGTGGAGAGGAACAATGCGGCGGACAATATATAGTGTGCGGATGTGTTCAAGGAAAAGGAGACTGTGGGGGAAGGGGATGAGGTCGTAGAGGATGCACGTGGGGGACAGAAGGCAGATGCAGAAGGCGAGGTGGAGCGCATGGCGTTCGAGGATTTTGAGGGATTTATAGAACCTGGGAGGGATGGAAATCCAAGCCACGCTGGCATAACAGAGGATGGGGCGGATCAAGGATTTGTAGGTGTGAAGTATGGTGGAAGGATGCAGACCCTATGCCTGGCCGGACAGGAGTTTCAGGAGGTGGAGTCAGTTGTGGGCTTTGTGTTGGATGGTCAGGAGATGGGGAGTCCACGTGAGGTGGCGGTCGATGGTGAGGCCAAGGTATTTGAGGGTAGGAGTGAGGTGGATAAGACGGCCATAAATGGTGAGGTAGAAATCATGGAGACGGAAGGAGTGGGTGGTGCGACCGATGATGATCGCCTGGGTCTTGAGCCGAGGCTTGGCTGGAGCGACGCTTATATTGTCTTCGAGTAGAGACCGCTCCTGTCGCGGTGCGGTCCTAGTCAGCGTGCTATTGGCTGACACCGTCTCACACAGCCTTCCCTGCCGTTACGTTCCATGCCGATGTGCCCGCGCTTGATGTTACATCAGAACATTCCTCTCCCAGCAAATCGACGGACCGTCGTCGTGTATGGAGCGCGACAACGGCGGATGAGGCCGGTGGGAAGACGTTGCGCTGGACCGGAAGCTGTGGCTGGAGGGGACATCAAGCTTCCGGTCGTACCCCGACTTCTGGCCTTCGCTCTGGCGGAAACGTCCATCAGAAAACGACCAAAAGGGTTCAAATCAACCTCTGGACGACAAGTACCAGATGTGAAAGGCGACGGCTGCTACGGTGTAGGCGGGTACAGCTCCATTGGTAGGACCAAAGGATCTCGCCGCGCGTCCACCTTCTGCTGCCGCTAAAAATCCTGTAAAAGACAATAACATGCAGGGCGAAGCGATACTTGCGGCCTTCGCGGCCTTCCTTTGGCACCGGATGCTGAGGAGTGTGGAGTAGGTGGTTCAGCTTGTGAGGACGGGGGCCGTGAAGCAATACCGCCTGCGATCGTGGATGCGAAGGACAGGAGCCGATAAACAGTTGCAATACTTGATCCCTGGCGTGTGCGGAGCGAAGTTTGACCATCTCCTGCTCGAAGGTTATGACAGAACGTTCCGCTTCGCTGTCTGACTGTGGATGGAACGGTGCACTAGTCAGATTCTGTATGCCATTGCGTTCACTGAATGTTTTAAATTCATTTGACATGAACTGAGGGTCGTTGTCTGACACAATGACTTCAGGTAAACCTTCGAAGCAAAAAATAGAGGACAACACCTGAATTATGCTATGTGTCGAAGTCGAAATCGTTATCACAGCCAAAGGAAACTAGCTATATGAGTCAACCACAATCAACCGACGAGTGTTCGAAAACGTCCTGCAATGTCTATGTGCACACGTAGCCATGATGATTGCGACCTAGGCCAAGCAGAGAATTTTTGTGGCGGAGCGGACGCATTTTTCGCATATGCGTGACAGTGTGACGTCACCTGTTCTATTTGGGTGTCCATAGCCTAACAAGTACAGTGTCGACGCTCTGACTGTTCCGTACAAACAATCCGCCAGTGTCCTTGGCGAAGTAACTGCAACACTTCTTTTTGCAAAGCTTTGAGGATCAACACAGGTGGCTGTCCACTGTCATTACGAACAAGAATCACAGCTTTCTGTACAGAGAGGCTACGCCGACGTGCAAGTATCGGCTCACTACAGAGTGCTTTACGCTATGCAAAGAACGAGGCCAAGACGTGCGAATGTATGTCAGCAGAACGCTTCAAATGTCAATCAGATTCGGAGGCCTGTGCAATTTTCCTACACTCCTGGAAATGGAAAAAAGAACACATTGACACCGGTGTGTCAGACCCACCATACTTGCTCCGGACACTGCGAGAGGGCTGTACAAGCAATGATCACACGCACGGCACAGCGGACACACCAGGAACCGCGGTGTTGGCCGTCGAATGGCGCTAGCTGCGCAGCATTTGTGCACCGCCGCCGTCAGTGTCAGCCAGTTTGCCGTGGCATACGGAGCTCCATCGCAGTCTTTAACACTGGTAGCATGCCGCGACAGCGTGGACGTGAACCGTATGTGCAGTTGACGGACTTTGAGCGAGGGCGTATAGTGGGCATGCGGGAGGCCGGGTGGACGTACCGCCGAATTGATCAACACGTGGGGCGTGAGGTCTCCACAGTACATCGATGTTGTCGCCAATGGTCGGCGGAAGGTGCACGTGCCCGTCGACCTGGGACCGGACCGCAGCGACGCACGGATGCACGCCAAGACCGTAGGATCCTACGCAGTGCCGTAGGGGACCGCACCGCCACTTCCCAGCAAATTAGGGACACTGTTGCTCCTGGGGTATCGGCGAGGACCATTCGCAACCGTCTCCATGAAGCTGGGCTACGGTCCCGCACACCGTTAGGCCGTCTTCCGCTCACGCCCCAACATCGTGCAGCCCGCCTCCAGTGGTGTCGCGACAGGCGTGAATGGAGGGACGAATGGAGACGTGTCGTCTTCAGCGATGAGAGTCGCTTCTGCCTTGGTGCCAATGATGGTCGTATGCGTGTTTGGCGCCGTGCAGGTGAGCGCCACAATCAGGACTGCATACGACCGAGGCACACAGGGCCAACACCCGGCATCATGGTGTGGGGAGCGATCTCCTACACTGGCCGTACACCACTGGTGATCGTCGAGGGGACACTGAATAGTGCACGGTACATCCAAACCGTCATCGAACCCATCGTTCTACCATTCCTAGACCGGCAAGGGAACTTGCTGTTCCAACAGGACAGTGCACGTCCGCATGTATCCCGTGCCACCCAACGTGCTCTAGAAGGTGTAAGTCAACTACCCTGGCCAGCAAGATCTCCGGATCTGTCCCCCATTGAGCATGTTTGGGACTGGATGAAGCGTCGTCTCACGCGGTCTGCACGTCCAGCACGAACGCTGGTCCAACTGAGGCGCCAGGTGGAAATGGCATGGCAAGCCGTTCCACAGGACTACATCCAGCATCTCTACGATCGTCTCCATGGGAGAATAGCAGCCTGCATTGCTGCGAAAGGTGGATATACACTGTACTAGTGCCGACATTGTGCATGCTCTGTTGCCTGTGTCTATGTGCCTGTGGTTCTGTCAGTGTGATCATGTGATGTATCTGACCCCAGGAATGTGTCAATAAAGTTTCCCCTTGCTGGGACAATGAATTCACGGTGTTCTTATTTCAATTTCCAGGAGTGTATATTTCAGCGGAAAAGATTGAAGCAATCAAGAATCCTGAGCATCGATGTGACAACAAAAAGCAGCAGAAGCGTCAAAGTCTGTGTCAGGGCCAATTAGAAGACGTGAAGCGTGTCCGTATTACCGTGTTGGGCTGTCGGACGATACACAATGTTCTACCGGTACTGAGACAACAACAAAGCCCATCTTTGCAATTTTTGGCCAGTTGGTACAGGAACCGGTTTCGTCGTATGAAGCAACGACTGCAAAAGCTTGTGATCCGTTACTAAGTATAATTTCCTTACAAATAATGGTGGAATTCGGTGACAATATATACAACAGTGAAAACCTATTTTTCCATTTTTTGAGTAGTTACACTGAGCTTTGGAAATTATTGTTGATGCGAAAGCGAAAGGCCTGTCTTTATCACCAATTCTTCAGGTGTACGACCTGCAATGACAATATCGTCCAAATAGTGTGAACCGTTTGATACTTGTGCAGTCAGCTGTTCCAAATACTGCTGGAAAATGGTGGGTGCGGAAGCACTGCCAAAAGGCAAACGCAAATATTTAAACAAGCCCAAATGAGTATTTACTACACACACTTTTTGTGATTCTTCATTGAGTGGTATTTGAAGATACGCGTCGCTTAAATCAATTTTTGAAAAGTAGCGACCAGCACCTAATCCGTCCATGAGATCCTCTGGGCGTGGTAATGGATAAGTATCAGTTACAATTTGTGGGTTGCTTGTAGACTTAAATTCAACACAGAGGAGAATGCGACCTGAATGTTTGGGCAGCAAAGCCGGCCGTTGTGGCCGTGCGGTTCTAGGCGCTTCAGTCTGGAACCACGCGACCGCTACGGTCGCAGGTTCGAATCCTGCCTCGGGCATGGATGTGTGTTATGTCTTTAGGTTAGTTAGGTTTAAGTAGTTCTAAGTTGTAGGGGACTGATGACCTCAGATGTTAAGTCCCATAGTGCTCAGAGCCATTTGAATATTTTTTTTTTTTTTTTTTTTTTTGGGGGGGGGGGGGGGGGGCAGCAAAACACGTGGACTTGACAACTGACAAGCTGACATGGCTGCAATAACTCCGCTATCTAACAATTCTGTAAGTTCAGCAGCGTCCTTGTCCTATAATGCAATGGGTACAGTTCTGGCCCGGCAAAATTTCGCCTGAGCATTGTCTTTCATGGTAATATGTGCAACAAAATTGGTAGCTTTCCCTAAACCATAAGAAAAGAGTTCCGTCAATTCTTTTAGCAAGCGATCCATACAAATCAAATGAATCAAGATCAAATATATTCTCACAATCAGTGATTGTAGCACTGTAAAGCTTAATGTTCACGTGTGCGAGAGATACATGGCAGGCAAAGTACATTTTCCTAGAATGGGAATGTCCTGTGCATTATAAGCTGTCAGTTGCGTGCTAGTTTCAGACAGGCGTGGTGAGCCTAACCTTTCATATGTGTGACGATTTAGCAATGTGACGGAGGCACCCGTGTCCAGCTGAAATTTCCCACGTTATCTCACAAAAAAACAATTGAACAAAAAAGTTTGTTTGACTGCTGTGTCCTGAAGGCCGATCTGCTGTGTTTTGCCGGTGCCTTAATTATCTTCTGCCTTTACTTTGCAAGGATGTTTACTTGCTTTCTGTCTCTTACCGTTTTTGATAAGCAGTGTGGCAAGAAAGGACATGTGCAATTCGTATGTTTGCGACGGAACGAACATAGGAGTTCATCCCACTCACAAAAATCTAGTCACACAGCCCATGTCACTTTTGCAGTATATTCATAGTCTGCAACAGGCAATCGCAACACTAGCAATCATGCACTTTCTTCCGGAACAAAAAAGGGCCTAGAACACGTCCTTGTGGAACGCCAGATACAATTTCAGTTTCACTCGATGATTTTCCAGCTTTATTGGGCCTTGGTAGTGACTTGACAAACTAATGCTACTAATAACCAGCGGAGACGCTCTAGCGAACAGTCGAACTGCTGCTTTCCGAATGGCGTAACATAACACCGCGTAACTGTTTTGCGCAACGGGCAACCATTCCATACAAGCCACCAGGTATGGGTTTCTCATAACGAGTGTTAAAGACTCAATGTATTAATTCTCTGTATAGCCGCAGAAGAGTAACGACTAATGGAGGACTCTCAATACGGTTCGCGCAAAGGAAGAAGTTCCATAGAAAAGACGTACGCAGAAGGGACACCAGCACCCCATCGACAAGGGAAAGGATTTCATAATTTTTGCTAAGCGAATTCTCATCAAGCCTGACCACACAAGTAGACGTATCATTTCACAACGGGGTTTACAAAATTCACCCATGTAAAGTTTATTGACTAGTAGCTTATCTCTAAGATCGGCGAAGTTCTACAGAAGCTCGAAATTTAGCCCAATCTTCAATGCCAGATACTTTTAATAGTTTTCACAACGAAACTCTGTCTCTAAATGTAAAAGAAAATCCAAAGATTCTCTGGTGGTACGTAAAGTACACCAGTGGCAAGACACAATCAATACCTTAACTGAGCGATAGCCACGGCAATGTTACACATGACAGTGCCGATAAAGCAGACCGACTAAGCACGGTTTTCCAAAATCCTTTCACCAAAGAAGATGCAGTAAATATTCCAGGATTCGAGTCGAGAACAACTGCCAACATCAATAACTTAGAGACAGATATTTTCGGTGTTGCGAAGCAACTTAAATTACTTGATAAAGGCAAGGCCTCCGGTCCAGATTGTATACCAGTCAGGTTCCTTACAGATTGTGCTGATACAATAGTTCCATACCTGTTAAATCACATACGACCAGTCGCGCATTGAGACATCAGAACCTAAAGACTGGAAAGTTGCACAAGTCTCACCATTACCTGGGAAAGAAAATAGACTCAGTCTGCTGAATTGCAGATCCATATCAGTGATCTCGATTTGCTGTAGGATTTTGGAACATATAATGATTCAAACATTTAGAATTACCTCAAACAAAACGATTTATTGACAAATGTCCAACACGGAATCAGGAAATATCGTTCTTGCGAAACACAACTAGCTCTTTTGTTTCACGACGTAATTAGTGCTATCGACAGGGGAATTCAAATTGATTAAACATTTTCATGTTTCCAGAAGGCTTTTCACACCATTCCTCACAGCTGACTTCTAATCAGTTTCCGTGCCTACGGAATATCGTTTTAGTTGTGCGACTAGATTCCTGATTTTCTGTCAGAAAGTTCACAGTTCGTAGTAACTGACGGAAAATCATCGAGGGAAACAGAAATTGTATCTGGCGTTCCACAAGGACGTGTTCTAGGCCCTTTTTTGTTCCTGATCTAGACAAACGACGTAGGAGGCAGTGTGTGCAGTGCTCTTCGATTGTTTCTGTATGATACTGTCATTTACCGTCTTGCAAAGTCATCAGACGATCAAAAGCAATAGCAAAATAATTTAGATAAACTGTATGTACGGTACAAAAGAGTGACAATTGACTCTTAACGAAAAGTGTGAAGTCGTCCACATGAGTAGTAAGCGGAACCTGCTAAATTTCCGGTGCACGATAAGTCACACAAATCTAAAGGCTGAAAATTCGACCAAGTATTAGGTTGGTGCATAAGTTTATAAAGTATTTGCTTCGTACGTTGGTATTTCGGTTGATATTGGCTTATTTATAGTCTGTCATTTTTTATTTACAATTCACTGTTGGTATCTGAGTTTACATCCCGTCATTTCGTCATTTGAGTATAGTGAGTGGAGCTGCGAACGCTAGATAGTGGAGTGGCAAGTGGAAAAATCGGAACATTACCGACACATACTTCTGTTTGAGATCAGTAGACGTGTGGCAGCAGCGCAGGTAGCCAGGAACATTTGCGCCGTGTATCCGCCATTGGACTCAGCACACCAAGAAAGTTGCTTTCTCGTATAAAGGATGGTTATTTTGAAGTTAGTGGCTCTCCACGTTCCGAAAGACTTTCCGGGTTTGATGGAGATCGTTTAAAGAGTATATTAATGCACAATGATCCACGGGAACTGACATATGTGATGAACTGTGATCATTCCACCACCGTGTGACATTTTTATGCTATGAGGAAGGTTGAAAAATCGCGTTTGTGTACCGTATACTTTAAGCCAAAATCACAGAAAATCAGCGACTGCCGAAATGTGCACCTCTGTTTGCTCGTCATGAATTGGCTGTGAACAACACAGACCACTCCTATCTGGTGGTGAGAAGTGGCGTCTTTATGCTAGCATAAGGAAAAGAAAGGGCTAGTTTACCCCAAAACAAATCAGCAACCTCTTACAAAGACCTACGCATAGCCACAAAAAATAATTTTATGCATCTAGTGGAACAACAACGGTGTAGTGTCCTATGAATTCCTTCCTGCTGACATTTATTGTGAACAAGTGTGACATATTGCGGACGTAATCCAAGAACAAGGACCAGGAAGATTGCGTGAAGTGAAGCTAGTCCACGCTAACGCTCACAGGGTTGCGTTTATTTTGCCACAAAACAACATGAACAGTGGATAGGCAAGCAGAAACAATGTACAGAATACAGAATGTATACAACTACTGCAACATGCATAACGGTAAACAAAAACTTCATTTTTTCCAACTTAATGCACTTTTTCACACATTCCGACAACTGTTTAATGTCCTCAGTATGGAATGTGATCACCTCTGGCACCAATACAGAACTGACGACGACGGGGCATACTGTGAATGAGGTCATCAAGCTCACATTGAGGTAGCAAGGCCTTTGTTGCTACAGAGCTGTAGTGGATGTTGACTTGATGCAGTCTGTCTCCCTAGAGTATCCAAGACATGCTCCATGAGATTCAAATCGGGAGGGCGAGTAGACTATGACATGCCTACCAATGTCTTCCGTTTTCAAGGAAACTTCAACCACCCTTGCTCTATGAGGTCGAGCACTATTGTCCATCAATACGAAGTCTGATCCCACAGCACATTGCAACGACTGCACATGAGGTCCTAAGACCTCGTCGCGATACCTGACGGTAGTTAAACCTTGCCGAGTCACTCGTATAGAGGTGTCCGAGTGGTCAACACAATATCTGTCAGCACCATTAAGGATACTCCTCGATATGTGTCTCTTTGTACAGTGTTTGCACTCCGCGTGTTCCTCGAGCACAGTTTTGACGCAACACTCGCGGGTGGCGCTACTCCCTAGTCTTCTGTTTCAACAATGAGACTATAGCCGGGGTAACCACGGAAACACTCATTTGGTGCTGAGCTGCGAGTCAGGATGATTGAGCTTCTCTGCGCTGCGCTCGAGGGGGTCGATTTCGCGATCCTCATCTGTTAAGTCTCTTCTGGCTTCAGCCATCTCACACTCTTCTCAGTCTAAAAGCTACTGGTCGATATCGCTGTACTGACGTCAGTGGTTGCAACTAAAAGCTGAACATTTTATTGGAATTACTGAATGTTTTGGCAAACGGGCAATTAATACCAGCTCGCTGTGCATCCTTGTGTATAAAACTAGTTAATTCGGTGTTTCAAAATGTCGATATCGGTTAGCAGCTGCTACTGTAAATATGTTATGCTAAGGATTACTGAGGTGTCACCGCCAGACACCACACTTGCTAGGTGGTAGCCTTTAAATCGGCCGCGGTCCGCTAGTATACGTCGGACCCGCGTGTCGCCACTGTCAGTGATAGCAGACCGAGCGCCACCACACGGCAGGTCTAGAGAGACGTCCTGGCACTCGCCCCAGTTGTACAGCCGACTTTGCCTGAGTTGGATTACTGACAAATACGCTCTCATTTGCCGAGACGATAGTTAGCATAGCCTTCAGCTACATTTGCTACGACCTAGCAAGGTGCCGTATTCAATTGATATTGAGATTCTATTAATGTATCATCAAGAGCGACGTTCTAGAAATGTGGATTAAAGTTAAGTATTCCAGAAGCTACGTACTTTTCTTTATAGCATTCATTACGTATCCTGTTTCAGACCTCACGCCAGCCTGCGTGAGTTTAAGCGCGTGCCTTTCGGCTTCCTCTCATTGTGTCTAGGCTGTCTTGTCTAGACACAACAATTAGTGATAGAGAAATCTTAACAGAGTAGCTATGCTGACCTCAATCTAGTGTTGCTTATTATTGCTTAAAACAAATAACTTACCCTGTATCATTATTTACAGAAGTGCATATTCTTTCATTTTGTTTTTCACGTTTCTTTGGGAGCTGATGTTCTCAAGTGAAATGTAAGTAACAAGTGTTCTTGAAGAACAAATGAGTTGAAGTTTCATAAGTTATATCTGTTTGGTAACTCTAACTAGTTTATAGCAGGTCAGTGCTTGTACGGAGGGGGGCATTGCTGCAAAACCCTGAACGTAGAGACACCGCCGAGGTAGACAGTGCGTGGCTACTCCTGTTTAGAGACGCACCCGACCTGTTCGTAACCGCTGCACGTGTGATCCAGTCTAATTATGTCAGACCTGCGTTATCGTGTGGGGTTGGGTGAAGGTGGTCTCGCAGCTAGAGGCGTAGAAGGTGGACTATATAAGGGCTCCGTGACTGAAATAAACATAGGGAAAAGTGTATCGTAATATTTATTAGAAACTTAGCGATTACGCAGGTGGACAACAATACCGGATGAAAGAATAACGCTCATACTCCTCTCGAAGGCGTCCCGCAATGCGTCTGAAGTGATTAACAGAGACTACATGATATATAAACATAGTCTGTATAATAAGACACATCCGTCAATTGAAACAAGTGGAACTGTTGGTGGCCAGGACGCCTCCGTTAGTCAATTACTAGACAGGAGACATAAAGGCAACATGTGAAGGCTAAGACGGAGATTTTTGTTGTGCATGCAGTTCGCTGAGCAGTGGCAGATTGTATTGGGAGTCTGCAGTAAAAGCAACAAAATAAGAGTTTCTGGAACAGTACTAGGCACGAGTTGTTGTTAAGACAAAGCATTTCTAGCGAACTTTTGCATTTATTTCTGTTCATGAAAGCTATATCCCGTCGACACCTGGCCGTGCGGTTAAAGGCGCTGCAGTCTGGAACCGCAAGACCGCTACGGTCGCAGGTTCGAATCCTGCCTCGGGCATGGATGTTTGTCATGTCCTTAGGTTAGTTAGGTTTAACTAGTTCTAAGTTCTAGGGGACTAATGACCTCAGCAGTTGAGTCCCATAGTGCTCAGAGCCCGTCGACACCTGTGATCTCGCTGACCTGGTGTTATAACGGATGGATTCAAGACTATCAAGCGTCATGTAATTCTCAATATTACGAGTGCGATCCTAATGGCCTATAACATCGAGTCGATGATGTGCTCCGTTTGTGGCATAAAAGACATGAGGTCACTTCAGTAGTAGGGCGAGGGACTGCATACACCGCAGAGTTATTTTTTGCGCAATGTCGCTTGTGATGCGTTAACTCATGTTTGGTATGCATAACAAATGAATACACTTTGAGTTTCTGAAGTTTTCTTACAAGTTGCTCTTTGTACTTATAGCCCCCAGAAATTCAATGTTAAGAGCATTGAAGTCAACGTTTTGTAAATACATAAACTTGCTTTTGATGAAGATTTGGTTGCCTGTGTTTATTGTGAACACTTTGACGCTCTTTAAAAGGAGTTCTACGCTATGAACATAACTGTTGTGCGCGACTGAAGTAGTTTTAGATCCACGACCTTCCACACAGTAATGACACAGATTAAGAAGCAAATCTCTTAGGATAATTATTTGTATAATACATTTCAACAAACATTAATTTTTATCTCAATTTTGTTTAAGGTGCCCATTGGATCTCGATGTGGATATGAATCTGGATCTGGAACTGGACATGGATATGGATGTGGATATGGATATAGGTTCCGATACGGATATTGACCTTGCTATGGATGAGGACTTGGATATTGAACTGTACGCACAGGTCATAGAGGATGACCTGTCAGAAGAACTAAACATCATCGAGTTCTTACCTGATGATGTGTGTCGCCTACATCAGGATCTCTGTTTTTCTGATGATTTTATGTCAGACAAAGAGTCTTTACGCGATGAGACGGAGATGCTGAAGATGGAAGACGCTTCTGCTACGGAAGAGGTGGTGGTCATACGGTTACGTTATGTCGTTACAAAAGAATTTGTAATTGAGAAACGTAAATTGATGGCTTTGTTTGAGGCTATGCTATTTCCACAAATAAATGACGCTTTTTAATTTCTGGAAATCGTATTTTATGTCTTCACGTGGGAGCAGGTATTGCTACAGATTAATAAAGTAGATATACAGTGTTGATTTGACAAATGTCTTGGGTGGTCTTCAAAAAGTAAATGCTTGTAGTTGTTTGAATGCTGTCGTTACGGATTCAATTTTTCACTAAAAATTTAAGAATCAAAGTAAAGACATTGTGAAAATTTCCAGGAGGAACCAGTTCCTCTTTATCTCATTTTTCCATCGAAAAGAATAAGGAAAAATGCTTTGGTAGCATTGACAGGAATACACTATTTGAAACCCGGAAGTTTTGATACAGTATATGAAATACTGCGAGTGGAAGTTTATCTAGTGCTTGTGCAGAAATAAAACTACAGTTACGAGACCTGAGAAACACGAAAGGGACGCACTACCTGTGAAAGGACTGAGACATATTTGTAATATGTTCCCCAATGTCATTAAGTTTGCCCATGGAGCGTGAAGTAAGGAGACGCCACTATAGAGACAGACATTATTACACTGCTTCATTTTGAACAGGAAAAGGAATGACAATGAGGGGTATATAGCGCTCTCTGTCATGCACCGTACAGTGTCTTGCGGAACATTTAAGTACAGAGATGATTCTTACAATTTTAACACCATGGAGGCGGCATGAACCACACGTCAAATTCGATACGCAAAAGTTTTCCGTCTCAGAGTAAAGACTACACGGAGGGTAGGCGTTGAATGTGAGAAGATCGTGTTCTGTCGGGCCTTAAGGCGGAGAAACGTGCCTATGGGCTATAGAGACATTAGTCCATCGTTCCAAGATGCTGCTGTTGATCATGGTCGGGACGTCTCCAATTCATGCTGACATGTAATCGATAGATTCAGAAGAACTTAGCAAACAACATACATATAATCTCATCGACTCCATACGGCTAGAATCCGAGACGATCAACATATCGTATGTTCACTCGACTGTAAGTCATAATACAGCCACATCATATATTTAGTGTCATAGAGGGTCTTGGCAACCACTGTTAGAGCTTCTTTTGATATAATATGGTTCAAATGGCTCTGAGCACTATGGGACTCAACTTCTTAGGTCATCAGTCCCCTAGAACGTAGAACTACTTAAACCTAACTAACCTAAAGACATCACACACATCCATGGCCGAGGCGGGATTCGAACCTGCGACCGTAGCGGTCTCGCGCTTCCAGAACTGTAGCGCCTAGAACAGCACGGCCACTCCGGCCGGCTGATACGATATCTGCACGTGTATACATACTCCGCAATCCACCATAAAAGTCATTCTCTTTGCTGTCCCACTCGCCGACAGAGCGAGAGAAAAAACGACTGTCTACACGCTCTGTGCGAGTCCTAATTTGTCTTATCCTTTCTTCGTGGTCCTTACACGAAATGTGCATTCCAGGCAGTAGAATCGATCTGTAGTCAGCCGCAAAAGCCAGTTCCGTAAATTTTTTTCAGTAGTGTTTCGCGAGAAGAACCTCGTCTTCCCTCTAGGGATCACCATTTGATTCGCGGAGGATCTCCGTGATAATCACGTGTTAACTGAACCTACCGGTAACAAATCTAACAGACGCCTCTCAATTGCTTCGATATCTTCCTTTAACACGACCTGACGGGGAGCCCAGTCACTCGAGCAGTACTCACAAATATGCCGTAGCAGTTTTGGACTAGGTCTCCTTTATAGACCAGCCACATCTTCCTAAAATTTTCCCAACAAACGGAACTCGAGCTTTCGACTTCCCCGCTAGTAACGGTATGTGCTCCGTTCATTTCAAATCGCTCTGGAACGTTACTCATAGGTATTAAACTGAGGTAACTGTATTAAGCAGTACACTAGTAACACTATATTCGAACATTACACGATTTTTTTCCTTTTCACGCATATTCACCTGCTGCTCTCACACAAAACCTTAGATTTCTACATCTACATCTACATCTACACGGATACTCTGCAAATCACACTTAAGTACCTGGCAGAGGGTTCATCGAACCACTTCACAGTAATTCTCTCTTATTTCACTCTCAAACGGCACGAGGAAAAAACGGACATCTATATCTTTCCGTGCGAGCTCTGATTTCCCTTATTTCACTATGATGAGCGTTTCTCACTACTTAGGTCAGCGTTAACAAAATATTTTCACATTTGGAAGAGAAATTTGGTGATTGAAATTTCGTGAAAAGATTCTTCCGTAACCATAAACGCCTTTGTTTTAAAGGTGTCCATCCCAAATCCTGTACTATGACTGCGACACTCTGTCCCCTGTTTCGCGATAATACAAAACGTGCTGTTCGTCTTGGAACTTTCTAGATGTACTGCGTTAATCATATCTGGTAAGGATCCCACACCGCACAGCAGTACTCCAAAAGGGGCAGAAAAGCGTAGTGTAGGCAGTCTCTTTAGTAGATCGGTAATATTTTTTTAAGTGTTCTGCCAATAAAAATCAGTACTTGGTTTGCCTTCCCACAACATTTTCTATGTGTTCTTTCCAATTTAAAATGTTCATAATTGTAATTCCTAGGTATTTAGTTGAATTTACGGCCGTTACATTTGATTGATTTATCGTGTAACCGAAGTTTAACGAATTCCTTTTTGGCACTCTTGTGAATGAACTCATACTTTTCATTACGAGGTGCATTCAAGTTCTAAGGCCTCCGATTTTTTTTCTAATTAACTACTCACCCGAAATCGATGAAACTGGCGTTACTTCTCGACGTAATCACCCTGCAGACGCACACATTTTTCACAACGCTGACGCCATGATTCCATGGCAGCGGCGAAGGCTTCTTTAGGAGTATGTTTTGACCACTGGAAAATCGCTGAGGCAATAGCAGCACGGCTGGTGAATGTGCGGCCACGGAGAGTGTCTTTCATTGTTGGAAAAAGCCAAAAGTCACTAGGAGCCAGGTCAGGTGAGTAGGGAGCATGAGGAATCACTTAAAAGTTGTTATCACGAAGAAACTGTTGCATAACGTTAGCTCGATGTGCGGGTGCGTTGCCTTGGTGAAACAGCACACGCGCAGCCCTTCCCGGACGTTTTTGTTGCAGTGCAGGAAGGAATTTGTTCTTCAAAACATTTTTGTAGGATGCACCTGTTACCGTAGTGCCCTTTGGAACGCAATGGGTAAGGATTACGCCCTCGCTGTCCCAGAACATGGACACCATCATTTTTTCAGCACTGGCGGTTACCCGAAATTTTTTTGGTGGCAGTGAATCTGTGTGCCTCCATTGAGCTGACTGGCGCTTTGTTTCTGGATTGAAAAATGGCATGCGCATCTCATCCATTGCCACAACCGACGAAAAGAAAGTCCCATTCATGCTGTCATTGCGCGTCAACATTGCTTGGCAACATGCCACATGGGCAGCCATGTGGTCGTCCGTCAGCATTCGTGGCACCCACCCGGATGACATTTTTCGCATTTTCAGGTCGTCATGCAGGATTGGGTGCACAGAACCCACAGAAATGCCAACTCTGGAGGCGATCTGTTCAACAGTCATTCGGCGATCCCCCAAAACAATTCTCTCCACTTTCTCGATCATGTCGTCAGACCGGCTTGTGCGAGCCCGAGGTTGTTTCGGTTTGTTGTCACACGATGTTCTGCCTTCATTAAACTGTCGCACCCACGAACGCACTTTCGACACATCCATAACTCCATCACCACATGTCTCCTTCAACTGTCGATGAATTTCAATTGGTTTCACACCACGCAAATTCAGAAAACGAATGATTGCACGCTGTTCAAGTAAGGAAAACGTCGCCATTTTAAGTATTTAAAACAGTTCTCATTCTCGCCGCTGGCGGTAAAATTCCATCTGCCGTACGGTGCTGCCATCTCTGGGACGTATTGACAATGAACGCGGCCTCATTTTAAAACAATGCGCATGTTTCTATCTCTTTCCAGTCTGGAGAAAAAAAATCGGAGGCCTTAGAACTTGAATGCACCTCGTATTTAGGGCCAAGTACCAGTTGTCGCACCATGCAGATATCTTTCGTAAATCGTTTTGCAATTTGTTTTGATCTTCTGATGAGTATAATAGACGATAAACATCAGCCTCCGCAGCTCGTGGTCTTGCGGTAGCGTTCTCGCTTCCCGCGCTCGGGGTCCCGGGTTAGATTCCCAGCGGGGTGAGGGATTTTCTCTGCCTCGAGATGACTGGGTGTTGTGTGTCTTTCAACATCATTTCATCCTCATTCACTCACAAGTCGCCGCTGTGGCGTTAAGGAACTTGTGGAGCGGCGGCCGAGCCGCCCCGCGAGGGGTCTCCCAGCCACCTATGCCATACGCTCATTATCATTAACGACATCTGCAAACTTTCTAAGACGGCTGCTCATATTGTCTACTAAATCATTTATATACATACGAAACAGCAGAGGGCCTGTAACACAACTCGGGGAACGCCAGACATCACTTCTGTTTTATTCTATGACTTTCCGTCAATTACCTCTCTAACAGGAAATCACGAATCCAGTCAGATAACTGAGGTGATATTGCATAAGCACGCAATTTCACTACAAATTGCTTGTGCGGTACAGTGTCAAACGCCTGCCGGAAATGTAGAAAAGCAGAATCAATTTGAAATCCTTTCTCAATAGCACTGAAGACTTCGTGTGTGTAACTCGTAACGTTCGACCACAATATATATTCCAACATCCTGCTGGAACAACCTGCTGGATATCTACGTTAATGATATGGGCCTGTAATTTGGTGGATTACTCTTACTGGCTTTCTTGAATATTGCCGTGACCTGTGCAAGTTCTCAGTCTTTGCGTACGGATCTTTCTTCGAGCCAACGGTTGTGTATGATAGTTACGTATGGAGCCATTGTATGAGAATAGTTTGATGGGAACCTACTTGGTTTACAGTCTGGACCGGAAGACTTGCTTTTATGAAGTGATTTTAGCTGCTTCACTACTCCGAGTGTACCTATTTATAAGTTATTCATGTTGACAGATGTTCTTGATGCGAATTCTGGAATATTTACTTCGTCTTCGATGGTGAATGAATTTCGATAGGCTGTGTTTAGTAACTCTGATTTCGCAGCACTGCCGTCGATAGTACGAGACATATTTCTTAAGTAAGTATCGTTTTGAAATTTAAAAAAGACGTGCTAATATATCTCAATGATTTTATTTTTACGTGAAAGCTTGTACCTTAATCTACTTTTCTACATAATTTCCGTCAATATTGACGCACTTGTCATAACGTTGTACTAGTTTTTGAATGCCCTCCTCATAGAAGTCTGCCGCCTGACTTGTTAACCACTGCATCACCACTGTTTTGACTTCGTCATCGTCTTGAAGACGCTGACCGCCCAGGTGTTTCTTCAAGTGCAGGGCGCAAGATCGGGGCTGTACGGAGGATGATCCAGAGTTTCCCATTGAAAAGATGTGATGAGCTCTTTGGTCTGATTCGCCACATGCGGACGGGCACTGTCTTGCAGCAAAACGATGCCATTGCTCAACTTCCACGGACTGTTGCTTTGATTCTGGTGTGACGTAGGCCATCCATGTTTCATGGTCCGTAACAATTTGGCTTAAGAAATCATCACCGTCGTTGTGGTACCGCTCAAGGAAAGTCAATGCATTGTCTAAACGTTTGGTTTTGTGCACATCCGTCAACATTTTCGGTACCCAACGTGAGCACAATTTTTCGGTAATTCAAGTGCTCGGTCACAATGCCATACAAAACGCTACGAGAAACATTAGGAAAGTCATCCCTCAAGGAGGAAATCGTAAAGCGTCTGTTTTCTCTCACCTTATTGTCCACTTCCTGCACCAAACTTCCATTAACGACCGAAGGACGCGAACTCCGTTGTTCATCATGCACATTTGTGCGGCCATCTTTAAATACTCTAACCAACTTTCTTACCATTCCATCACTCATAATGTTTTCTCCGTAAACTGCACAGATCTCACGATGAATATTGTTCGCTTTTAGGCCTTTAGCACTAAGAAATCTTATAACAGCCCGTACTTCACAGTCGGTGGGGCTCACGATTATCGGAAGCATCTTAAACACTCAGTACACAACGTAAAAAAGGAAGAACCAGAATGTAATGGCGCCAGTGCGTAGATTAAGGTACAGGCTTTCATATAAAAATAAAATTATTGAGATATCTTAGCACGTCTTTTTTAATTTCAAAACGGTACTTACTTAAAAAACACGCCCATTGCTGTCGCGAAGAGAAGGCATTGACTGGGTCTTGCCGCTAGCATACTTTACATACGACCAGAATCTCTTTGGATTATCTACCAGGTTTCGAGACAAAGTTTCGTTGTGGAAACTATTATAAGCGTCTCCCATTGATGGTCGCTCTAAATTTCGACCTTCTGTAAAAGGTCGCCTGTCTAGGAGATTTTGAGTTCGTTTAAATTTGGCAACTTTCTTTCGTTGTTTCTGCAACAGTGTTCTGACCCGTTTTGTGTACGAAGCGTATCAATCTCTCAATTGCTGTCGATACTATTTCTTTGAAGTCAGACTACATCTGGTCTACACTTACATTGTTAATTTGAAATAAGTGGAGTGCGTCTCTCTGTGCTGCAAATAATCAACTCTACTGTCACCTCATAAGCAAGACCGGCAGGCAGTCTTTACCACTTCTGTTAGCCGCTTGGGACCAGAGAGAATCTCTTTCGATCCAAAGCGACACACATCACTGGTACTGACGTTAGCCACCATCTGCAGTTGGCTGCACCATGTGCTCTTCATGGCATCCGGAAGGACCCATTCCACGTCTGGAATGGCACCACCCGGTATGCACACGGAGTGTTCATTGGTTTTCTTCCCCTTCTTGGCAGCCACGTCGCTTAGGGGCCCCATAACGTGCCTAGCATTGGAGCTCCCAATTACCAATAATCCCACCCTCTGTCTTGCAGGCTGAGAGACTCCCTCTGAAACAGGACAAGCAACTGCATCCGGCTGAGGGACAGTGTCACCCACAGACCACACCTGGAACCTGTTTCTCAGACAAACCAGGGAGGCTTTATGTGCAGCCGCCTGGGAAGTCTTTCGCCACTTGCTGCGCCCTGGGGTGTCCTCCCACTCGACCACAGGTGAGGGGTCTAAGTCAGTGCGAGCATTAACTGGGCCGGCTACCGGTGAGGGCCGATCGGAGGACTCTGACGTGCTGGACTTCCTCTGGATCCCCACGACCGACCCACAACAGTGGTTCCCATCCACTGCAGCCTCACGCTGTGTAACCGAAGCCATCACAGCCTGAAACTGAGAGCGAAGTGTTTCCAACTCGGCTCGTATCCACACACAACAATCGCAGTCCCTGTCCATACTAAAGACCATGGAAAACTATACTATGCAGATAAACGGACTATCTGAACGTCCTGCGCAACTCTACTGTAGACCATGACGAAAACGCAGGAACTGTGTCTAACAAATTAGATTCATACGCAGAGATTCAAAAACCTAACTACTGAAGCACTCAGGCGAAACTAAATAATTCGCCCCTGATTACAAAATCGGTTTACTTTCCTACGCAAACGAAAACGCGAGAACTGTGGCTATTACACTCCTGGAAATGGAAAAAAGAACAAATTGACACCGGTGTGTCAGACCCACCATACTTGCTCCGGACACTGCGAGAGGGCTGTACAAGCAATGATCACACGCACGGCACAGCGGACACACCAGGAACCGCGGTGTTGGCCGTCGAATGGCGCTAGCTGCGCAGCATTTGTGCACCGCCGCCGTCAGTGTCAGCCAGTTTGCCGTGGCATACGGAGCTCCATCGCAGTCTTTAACACTGGTAGCATGCCGCGACAGCGTGGACGTGAACCGTATGTGCAGTTGACGGACTTTGAGCGAGGGCGTATAGTGGGCATGCGGGAGGCCGGGTGGACGTACCGCCAAATTGCTCAACACGTGGGGCGTGAGGTCTCCACAGTACATCGATGTTGTCGCCAGTGGTCGGCGGAAGGTGCACGTGCCCGTCGACCTGGGACCGGACCGCAGCGACGCACGGATGCACGCCAAGACCGTAGGATCCTACGCAGTGCCGTAGGGGACCGCACCGCCACTTCCCAGCAAATTAGGGACACTGTTGCTCCTGGGGTATCGGCGAGGACCATTCGCAACCGTCTCCATGAAGCTGGGCTACGGTCCCGCACACCGTTAGGCCGTCTTCCGCTCACGCCCCAACATCGTGCAGCCCGCCTCCAGTGGTGTCGCGACAGGCGTGAATGGAGGGACGAATGGAGACGTGTCGTCTTCAGCGATGAGAGTCGCTTCTGCCTTGGTGCCAATGATGGTCGTATGCGTGTTTGGCGCCGTGCAGGTGAGCGCCACAATCAGGACTGCATACGACCGAGGCACACAGGGCCAACACCCGGCATCATGGTGTGGGGAGCGATCTCCTACACTGGCCGTACACCACTGGTGATCGTCGAGGGGACACTGAATAGTGCACGGTACATCCAAACCGTCATCGAACCCATCGTTCTACCATTCCTAGACCGGCAAGGGAACTTGCTGTTCCAACAGGACAATGCACGTCCGCATGTATCCCGTGCCACCCAACGTGCTCTAGAAGGTGTAAGTCAACTACCCTGGCCAGCAAGTTCTCCGGATCTGTCCCCCATTGAGCATGTTTGGGACTGGATGAAGCGTCGTCTCACGCGGTCTGCACGTCCAGCACGAACGCTGGTCCAACTGAGGCGCCAGGTGGAAATGGCATGGCAAGCCGTTCCACAGGACTACATCCAGCATCTCTACGATCGTCTCCATGGGAGAATAGCAGCCTGCATTGCTGCGAAAGGTGGATATACACTGTACTAGTGCCGACATTGTGCATGCTCTGTTGCCTGTGTCTATGTGCCTGTGGTTCTGTCAGTGTGATCATGTGATGTATCTGACCCCAGGAATGTGTCAATAAAGTTTCCCCTTCCTGGGACAATGAATTCACGGTGTTCTTATTTCAATTTCCAGGAGTGTAGATATTAATTTAACATGCTGAAACTCAAGAAACTAAACTATTAAAGCACACAGATGATGTTATAGAATTGCTGCTTGTGTCTCGGCCCGGCTATTTCTATGTCCTCCAAACGTGAGTACGTGCGATGTTCAAACGACAGTGCGTTTGTACGATCCTCTTGCTTGAACGATATCATAAAAGGGAAAGTTAAAACTTCAGGTTTTCTTTCGTTGTCTTCTATTGCAAAAGGAAACCGTTACCGAGAATAATTTGAGCGCGATATATGTACTGGAGGGCAGTAAATTGGGGTACTTTGTTACGAATACTTCGACGACGTACTGATCAAATTTTTATTCTCAGCGCGGTCTGATTTCGCTATGTGCATGTTGACTGGTGAATTTTCATCAGAGCACCTTAAAAAATTATGTGGACTTCCACAAGTACTTAACTACGTGAGTACTGTTTCCTTTTTGTAGCGCAGCCGTGACCTTTCAAGAGCAGTGCTAAAATTCTCTCCCTATAACGCAAGCCCACAAAACTGCCGCCAAGCCCGTCAGAAACTAGACGACGCCTTTAGTTGATAGCCTCCATTCGGCTGCAAGCCTAGTAACCCCAATAAGTTCTGGGTACGATAATGCAAGTTGTGAGACCTGATTGTTCTCCCCTAGTGAGATCAGCACTCTTAAACATTTGCGCCAGGTCTCTGTAAGAACTAAGGATGCCCTCAGAATGTATCTGAAAGACGGCTTCAGTGTCGGCATGACAAACAACTTCTAGATACCTGCATCCTGCACCCTCGATAACTGCAGGCAGTGTCTCCGTCACATCTGAGATGAGACTCCTCCCTCTCCCCCTTGGCAGACGTACAAGGTAAAATTTGGATTTGTTTGCAGGCCTGGGCGCTATTTCCTCAAGGGTCGCCATAACGCACCTAACACCGGAGCGAAATATGAAAACTAGACTTGCTGTCTTTTATACAAGGATTTGCAGACCAGACATTGCCTCACAGTTGCTAAATATGTAAGGGAAGTTGGATATACCTCCTAATATCCTCCTCTCTCTGTCTCCTTCCTATCCCTGTCCTTGCCTCTCTGTTTCTCCATCTCCTCCCTGTTCATCACATTCTCCACCCTCTCTCTGCCCATCTCCTCCTGTGCCTACACTCTATCCATCTCCCCCTTTGTCCTCTCTGTCCATTCCTCTCCAACCCCCCCCCCCCCCCCCTCTGATCTTGAGCCTTGTTTATTGTTATTGGAAACAAAATCTCGAATGGGAAATGAATTGGCTTAAAACGAATCGGGAAATCGGTTAGTATCATTGATAAACGAGCTATGATAGAGACCTCTCCAGCTATTGCACCTGTGACGATAGCAGCTGTAGCGACTGTATTTCGAGTACTTTTAATCCGCGAGGTGGAAGTATTACAAAGCTGCGGACGATTCAGATTTCGTAGTAGTATTATAAGCGCAATCGATGAACCATAAATACAACTTTACTGTTTACTGTTGAAAACGATTGGGAGAAAGGAAACTAATCCTCAGACTTGCGCAGTACGGATCACAGCATTTTCTCTCTCGCAGTCTGTTGTAACAGAAATTCATCACTTCGTTGTTTAAAAACGTATAATTCGTACTTCCGTATGAGTGTTAGTTACGGTACTGTGTGAAAATTTTAAGTTAGTCTGTCAGCAACTTTTCGAGATTTTTAATAATAACTTTTCCCTATTAAGTATTATATATACAGGGTGGTTATAATTAAACTTCAGAGGGGCCCCATGAAAAACGAGTGATCGTAAGACAATGGAACTTTGTCAAAACATTTTTAAGCAGATGTGGAAAAGAAGCAGCGAATAAACCATTGAAACTAACTTCATTTTAATTTCCGCATGAAAGGGTAACATTTGTTACCTGTATGCCATGGTTACGTTCCAGGTTGCTCAAAGCGACGACCACCACCATCTGCGACAGCCTGGAACTGAGGTACAGATTGCTCTGCTGCTGCCCGAAGCATCTCAGGTGGGATGTTGACTACCTGCCTCACTAGCCTTGTCTTCAGCCTCCAACGTGTATTAGTGATAAATCCTGCCCTTCAGCTTACTCCACAACTAGGAATCACACGAGTTCAAATCTAGTAATCATGAAGGCCACGTAGTTTTGATTGGTCGGCGAACGATTCAGTTTTTCCACATTTGTTACGGATTAACCGAGTGACGTTACGAGCAATACTACGTGGAGCACGATCGTGTGGTGTCACCACCAGACACCACACTTGCTAGGTGGTAGCCTTTAAATCGGCCGCGGTCCGCTAGTATACGTCGGACCCGCGTGTCGCCACTGTCAGTGATTGCAGACCGAGCGCCGCCACACGGCAGGTCTAGAGAGACTTCCTAGCATTAGCCCCAGTTGTACAACCGACGTTGCTAAGAATGGTTCACTGACAAATACGCTCTCATTTGCCGAGACGATAGTTAGCACAGCCTTCAGCTACGTCATTTGCTACGACCTAGCAAGGCGCCATTACCAGTTTATATTGAGATTGTAATTCATGTATCATCAAGAGCGATGTTCTCCAATTATGGATTAAAGTTAAGTATTTCACCATCTGTGTCCGTTTTTCTAAGTTCTAAATTCCTTGTCATTTTCCAGACCTCACGACAGCCTGCGTGAGCTTAAACGCGTGCCCTTCGGCTTCCACCAAACCCCGTGAATTGGCTCCTGCCAGTTCACAACAGATCGTGCATCAAAACAGTTGAATTCGAAGCACCTCTCTCCCGTAGTGCAAGGATCTCATATTGGCGGAGCATATCACAGTAGCGTGTGGTCGTTCACGCTGCATGTCCTTGGTCCTTGGGATCAGAATCTGTACCAGTACTGGCGCCTAATTGTATTTCATGACACTGACACTACTAACTACGCAAATCCTGCAGCACAGAGTCTGACCATCATTCCCATAAAGTTGGGTACCTATACGGTAAATAGTTTTCCGTCTACACTGGCTCAAGCAACGAAAGTAGTTATAACCATCCTGTATACTTACACTTATAAAAATATATACATAGCCTGCGTCCGTTCGAACGTTTATTAGAGCCAAGAGTGTATAATTTGAAGTTAATCGGTCAAAGGCTTTTCGAGATTTTTGGTAATAACTTCAAATAACTTCTTGTCTTGATAGATATTTAGTTGTTTTAGAACATATATTAAGACATCAGGGAATAACTACAATGGTACTAGAGGGAGATGAAGAGGTTAAAAACTGTAGAGGACGACAGAGATTGGAATATACCGAGCAAATAACTGAGGACGTAGGTTGGAAGTGCTGCGCTGAGATGCAGATGTTGTCAGAAGACCGACGACTAAAAAAAAACAAAAAATGGAAACAAACAGCCTGTATGTTAATAAAGGTCACGACCCTTTACTTTCATATTTGTTCACGCAGTGCAGAAATTTGTGATAATTGGCTAAGTCGAAGAAAAAGTATTTATCAGTGAGTGAAAGAAGACGGTCAGAGAGGTTATCAGATTTTTCATCGAATGGATCGATGCATCGGCGTCCCTTTCAGAACGACGCAGGTTCCCTGGCTGTACGTTGAAATCATCACTGTAACTAGACAAAAGTTATATTTCAGTGCTTAATGACAATATGTGGCGAGCACACATACGAATGATTTTGAGATAGAGCAATCTCTAATGACTAGTATAATAATCACTCTGATAGTGTTCACATTTAAATAAAGGATGGTAGTAACTCCTTTAATCTGTACAGTAGTTAACCATCGCGTGAGCGATGATGCGCAGGCACAGAGAGAAAGAGAAGCGGTGGCAATAGCAAAATTAAGGGAGAGACTAAGGCAGTGATTGAAAGCATACATTGGGCATTCAGCTGAAAACGAGACCGATGGTAAGAAGTAATTACACTGTTTATTGTGTCAACAGTAATCTCCATCCTCTCTTGGGACACCAGCTTGATGAAGCACTGTCCGTATGGGTGGACAGGATTGCGTATCCACGTGAAGCTGAGGGCAATACCAAATACAGAGGTCCTACTGCCAGAAAGGCTTTAGCTGACGGATCAGACTAAGAGTGTCCCACAACGTCCTGTCTTCCATATCCACTCCTAGTCCTTACCCAATTCCCTTACCGAATACAAGGTGTGATGCGATACCTGCCGAAGGATGCGTGGCACATGGGGAGATGTGGCACAGATGGAGCCTCAGCGATACCGGGCGACCTCCCTGAGTAAGTAGCACTTCCGTGGAGTGGAGCTTGTATACCCCAAATCTCATAAAAAATGGTTCAAATGGCTCTGAGCACTATGGGACTCAACTTCTGAGGTCATTAGTCCCCTTGAACTTAGAACTAGTTAAACCTAACTAACCTAAGGACATCACAAACATCCATGCCCGAGGCAGGATTCGAACCTGCGACCGTAGCAGTCTTGCGGTTCCAGACTGCAACGCCTTTAACTGCTCGGCCACTTCGGCCGGCCCAAATCTCATAAAACCAAGAAGGACACGACTGATGAAAATAATTTAAAACAAACTGAGGGGCAAACTGAGACCTCAGACACCTAAACCTTGGTGTCAGGACCGATGGAATGGACTCCCACTACTGAGTCAGGCTCTCGACCAGAGCAAGAAGTGGAAACTGTAACTGAGAAGTTGGACCAGATCACGATAAAGCCTTGTTTGGGGTCCGGAAACTCTTCAGGGAACAGAAACAAAAGGAAGGAGAAGAATGGCTTCTCAAACAAAAGTGGAGAGAATTAAAAGGGCCTGAGCCCAAGACCCTCACAAAAAACTGTCTAAGGCTGAAGTGGATATGAAGACCCCTTCAACGTCAAAGACTGGTAAATAGAGGATAATGGCGGAACCTAAGACTCCCTCCAGAGTCCAGAAAAAGCCGAGGCAAGAAATAGGGAAACATAGTACTGTAGTCTTGGTTTTTAGGATAGCGGTTATCCAAGGAGCCTATCGACTGGCAAACATCACCTCACAGCAGGAGGAGCTCGTGCAGATGGCCCTCTTTGAAGAGATTGGGGGGGGGGGGGGGGAAGGGGACGCTCGTTCAGGACCCAAATTCAGGAGGGTCTATCTAGATCGCAGTGCCCTCATTTTTGTCTCTGAGGAGGTGCATACTGTGGAATGGCTCAAGCACAAGTTGCCCATGATATCCCCGTGGCAGGATGCGAAGCTGCTGGTCAAGATGGCAGCTGAGCTTCCTCAGACCGCAAAGGTATCAATATAGATACCAAAGATCCTTAAGGATGTCTCTCCAAAGACTCTGTTTGAGAAAATAGAGGCCTAGAACCGAAAAGTCTCGACAGAGGATTGAAGAGTTATTAACCAGACGGCTGTACTGGAAGGACGAACCCTAGTGGTGGAGGTGAGAGAGAAGTAACGAAGGCTATGCGAGAGCAAGACATGAAATTGTTTTTAGGGTTCTCGCAGGTTCCCTCCAGGGTAATCAAAAACCTCAAAAGAAATTATGGCAGCAAGATGGAGACTTGACGTGCTGCTGATTAATCTGCAGAACACTAAAGTGGCCACTGCTATCCTGAGCCATCGCCTGGAAGACAGGAATTGGACGTGGCCCTGATACAAGAACCCTACTTATATAAAGGGGTTTCATCAGGCCTCAGTGGTACTGGAGGTAAGTTGATTTATGTTAGAAATCTAAGAAACTCCAGGTCATGCATTTATGTGAGAAATGGAATGTCTTTCATTTCTTTCTCTGGAACAGAAGTCTCTTCCATGGACCTGGTGATCATCAGGATGCAGCAACGTGAGGAAGGTACCATGAGCAATTGTTTTGGCCTCAGCATACCTTCCTTACAAAGACAGCTCTCCTCCTCCTTTGGGAGTGAGGAGACTGAAAGAAGCTAGCCATAAGCAAGGCGACCAACTGTTGGCTGGATGTGAAGCCAATGCTAACAACCTAGTGTGGGGCAGCAAGGACACCAACAGTAGAGGTGAGTGCCCTCTTGAATTTCTCTTGTCCAACAACTTGGACGTCCTGAACAGTGATGAAGTGATAAACATAAACTTTGGTTCCGTGATGATGGGCAGCTATGTCAAACAATGGCATGTGGCGTTAGAGTCATCCTCATCGGACCACATGTATATAAAATTCAAGGTAAAAATGGGAATCAGACAGACCACAGCCTATAGGAATCCCAGGAAAACAGACTGGCAGAATTATAGGAGGGAGCCGATCGGAAATCAAAACCTCGATAAGGAATCGAGTAGCGTTTGAGGAAGTATCAGAGGCTGTACCCTCTGCCATAGTGACCTCATACCAGGACAACTCCTCTATCACCAAGATTTGCACAAATAGGAGTGTGCCTTGGTGAAACAACAACTTGGAAACACAAAGAAGACAGATACTAAAACTGTTTAACCTTGCAAGATATGAAGAACAATGGGCATAATATCGTAAGGCCCTTGTCAGTTACAGCCTTGCAATTAGAAAAGCAAAGGAGGCACCCTGGAATTCTGTGAGGAAGTGGAGAGCAAGGCTGCTCAAGCCAGACTTCACAAAATCCCCACTAGAGTACCAACTAATCCAGGAAGTACATTGAGGAATGAGGATGGGGAATATACAAAGACAGCACATGAGATGCCGGAATTGCTCCTCAAACTCAGTTCTCTCAATATGCTCTGGCCGATGATACAGACCAGAATGCGATCCCTGAGAGAGAATAGTTCTCAGGCATTCGAAGAGGACTGGGAATTGACCAAGAAGTGTTTCGACTTCAGTAAAATCCAATGGATGGTGGGAACATTCCAACTGTTCAAGTCACCTGGCCCAGATGGAATCTTTCCAGCTCTCTTGCAACAACCAGGAGAGAGTCCTATACGATTCCTATGCAGATTATTCAGGGTTAGACTAGCAGGAGAAACCATTCCAAATGTCTGGAGGGCAGTGAAGGTTGTCTTTATTTCAAATCCAGGGAGGATCGATCATATCAAGGCCAAGGATAGGAGACCAGTCTGTCTTCCTTCATTCTCAAAACATTAGAAAAAATGGGTAATGTGCATGTTGGGTAGAGTAGGACTCCTCTACATTGAAACCAACATGCATATCAACCAGGTACATCATGTCTGATAGCTCTCCACCAACTCATTGGGATGATGTAGAAAGCACTTCACTTTCAGAAAATAGCCCTCCACATCTCCCTGGACATCGAGGTGTCTTTTAGTAACACAACCTTCGATTCCATGGTTAAGGCAGCAGAGGTGCATGATCTATTGACCACTATATCTAGGCGGACTAGGGCCATGCTTAATGGAAGGAAGGTAGAGGCCACCATGATGAATGAAGAGATGGTAATTAACACCACTAGACGTTGTCCACAAGGACGGGTTTTGTCCCCTTTTTTGTGGAATCTAGTGGTGAACGAACTCTTTGAGGAACTAAATTTCAGACAATGCTTTTGTCAAGGATAAGCAGATGACCTTGTCATAGTAATAAAAATGGTTCAAATGGCTCTGAGCACTATGGGACTCAACTGCTGAGGTCATTAGTCCCCTAGAACTTAGAACTAGTTAAACCTAACTAACCTAAGGACATCACACACATCCATGCCCGAGGCAGGATTCGAACCTGCGACCGTAGCGGTCTCGCGGTTCCAGACTGCAGCGCCAGAACCGCGCGGCCACTTCGGCCGGCTGTCATAGTAATACTTGGCAAATGTACTGACTCAGTAAGGAATATGGCACAAGGAGTGCTGGACATTGTGCGAGATTGGTGCAGGAAACAGGATCTAATGGTTAATTCAAGAAGACTGTAGTGGTACCATTCATGGAGAAGTATGTTCAACACTCAAGTTGGAATCCAAAGTTTTTGGATGAAACTCTACATGTGAAGGGGATAGTGAAATATCTAGGGGTATCCTTCGATGAGAAACTAACATGGACCCCTCACAATAAAAGCATCTACTCCAAGGCGAAAGGTACTCTAGTGAGTACTAGAAGAGCTTGTGGCAGAAACTGGGGCCTAAGCCCAAGAGGTACGCACTGGATATACACCACGGTGGTTAAACATAGGATATCCTATGCGGCTGTAATATGGTGAAAGAAGGTAGAACAGCAGGTTGCAGCTAAGGAACTTGCTAAGTGGCAGAGACAGGGCTGCTGAGCCCTAACAGGCGGAATTAGCAACGCACAAAGCGCTGGGGTGGAAACCATGCTGGACATGCCTCCATTACACCGTTTGGTCAAGATGGAGGCAGCAGCTGGAGCATACAAACTCAAAACTGGTAACAACTGTATCTCATTGGGATATCCAGAATCACACACTAAAATAGTGAGTGAGGAATGGTTGGGAAAATGCTGGCCGACTATATAATAACTCCCAACTGCTTCAACAAGCCTTACAATATAATAATTGGAAGCAGGGAGGAGTGGGAAAAACAGTTTGACTCAGTACGGAGGACATTGTCTGGTTCACTGATGGTCGAAATCATACCAATGTGCTGGTGCCAGCCGCTTCAGTCAGGAACCTCGCTACTTCAACGGTCGCAGGTTCGAATCCTACCTCGGGCATGGATGTGTGTGATGTCCTTAGGTTAGTTAGGTTTAAGTAGTTCTAAGTTCCAGGGGACTGATGATCTCAGACGTTAAGTCCCATAGTGCTCAGAGCCATTTGTACCATTTGATGGTGCCAGGATTTGTGGGGTTCAGCCAAATCTGGAGAGCATTATCTCTTTAGGAAAACTGGTCTTGCTATTCCAAGCGAAAATCACTGCAATCAGAGTGTGTGTGGAGGAGAATGTACATAGGTGCTACAAGGACCGTAGCATCTACATCTATTCAGGCAGCGCTGAAATCATTGGGAGCTTCTGCAACAAGGTCTAAGATTGTGGCAGAGTGTCATAGGGTTCTGGTGGAGCTACAGGGACGCAATAAGGTAAACATAGTGTGGGCCCCTGGCCACTCAGGGATCGATTACAATGAACAAGCCGACAGACTGGCCAGGATAGGGCCGAAGACTCCATTCGTTTGATGGGAACCTCTCCCGATAATCAGCAAGGCTATGATTAGACTAGAATTACGAAACTATCTGAGAAGACAGCATGTAGAATACTAGACCAAGGTCTAGAAAAAAAAGAAAAAAAAACATGGCAAGGTAATGATGCGAAAGCCATGTTTTAAAAGAAGCTCTGTAATCATGGGCTTGACTAGGAAAGAGAATAAACTCATGGTTGGACTGATGACCGGCCATGGGAATCTCAAAAAACACCTACATACAACGCCTATAACGGAAGAAGACCCTAAATGTAGGATCTGTAATGAAAGTGAAGAAAATGCATCACACCTAATCTTCGAATGCACAGCATTGGAGAGCAAGAGACACAGAATTTTCGGGACAACTATACCTGAAGAAATTGTGTCTAACAAAGAACTGGTAGAGGGACTCATTCCACTATTTAAAGGCACTGGTTGGTTTTACTAGCTATACAGGGAGCGATACTGCACAATAAACTCGGTTTCGGTGTGGACAGTGGCGGGTTACACGAAAGCTGTTTTAGCTTCCCTGCTAAAATCAATCAAATAAAATCGATCTTCGTAACTAATAAACAATTATATGACTGTGAGACAAGGCGGTAAATGCCTTCATGGAAAAATGTTTGTCTACGGAACAATTATTGTACCCAAGTGTGCATCTCTTCATACGAAGCAAATCCACGGCCACAAATTTCTTTCTTCAGGGCTCCAAAAACATGGAAATTGCCTGTGGAGAGATCGGGACTGTATGGAGAATGTTTAACGCCTACGCAGCGAAATTACGTAGTCGAGACAACAGGCACGTCTGATCCGAAAAAAGGTTGATGAGCTTTTTCTTTGACTGAAGGGGCCGGCTTATCATTGAATTTCTGGACCCACAGCGCCAAAATTAACACGAAGAGGTATGCAGACACTTTGCAGAAATTTAAGCGCGCCATCCAGTCCAAACGCCCAAGAATGTTGACGGATGGTATCACTCAGTTGCAGAAGAATGTGTCTGCCGCCGTTCTGCCAAGGATATTTCGTGATCGTTGCAGAAGTTTCAATAGGAGGACCTTACACATCCTACATTCAGCCCTGATCTCTCCTCGTACGATTTTCATGTTTTCGGAGGCCTGAAGAAAGATATTCGTGGCCATCGACTTGTTTCGGGCGTAGAGATTCACGCCTGGGTAGAATCATGGTTGCTTAGGCCACCGCAAACATTTTCCATAAAGGCAATGACTTTGCGTCTCACAGTGGAGTAAATGTATAAGGAGCGACCAAGAAGTTCCCTTTTGAGGTTGTTGCTGCGACGTGAATGCAACACAGCGCGACTCCGATGCAGGTATATGAACAGAGAAACGGAGGCAAGGGAATAATGTGCCGTTCTTGACTTTCGCACGAGTGTGCGGTAAATGCGGACCACATGAACTATTGTGACATTATTAACAAGTGCGTCCAAACAGGACCAAAGTGCTATTGTTCTCTGGTTGGCTGCCGAAAGACAAACATCCGTAGACATGCATAGGAGAATTAGTAATGCGTCTAGGGCACCATGTCTGTTATTAAGGCGAAACGTCCGAGGAAACTGCGAAAAGGAGTACTGTTGCTACCTGGTAACCCACCGCAACATATCGAAAATGTCGTAACGCAGAAGTTGCACCAAATCAGACGGTAGATAGTCGAGCAACCGCCCTACAGTCCTGATCTTTCCGCATGTGATTATCATGTCTTCACTGCCTTAAAGGGGCCTTGAGAGATTGACGATTTCTGTTGAACGAGAATGTGGAACAGGCTGTTAACGGATTTCTTCACGCAGTAGGATATCTTCAGCCTGGTGCGTTGATGAGATGAATAAATCAATGCTCATGGCGATTTGATCTGGTTGGGATAACATTTCTGGACTGTACCGCCTTCAAACGCAAACTTTTTCATTGGCCTTATACAGGGTGTTTCAAAAATGACCGGTATATTTGAAACGGCAATAAAAACTAAACGAGCAGCGATAGAAATACACCGTTTGTTGCAATATGCTTGGGATAACAGTACATTTTCAGGCAGACAAACTTTCTAAATTACAGTAGTTACAATTTTCAACAACAGATGGCGCTGCGGTCTGGGAAACTCTATAGTACGATATTTTCCACATATCCACCATGCGTAGCGATAATATGGCGTAGTCTCTGAACGAAATTACCCGAAACCTTTGACAACGTGTCTGGCGGAATGGCTTCACATGCAGATGAGATGTACTGCTTCAGCTGTTCAATTGTTTCTGGATTCTGGCGGTACACCTGGTCTTTCAAGTGTCCCCACAGAAAGAAGTCACAGGGGTTCATGTCTGGCGAATAGGGAGGCCAATCCACGCCGCCTCCTGTATGTTTCGGATAGCCCAAAGCAATCACACGATCATCGAAATATTCATTCAGGAAATTAAAGACGTCGGCCGTGCGATGTGGCCGGGCACCATCTTGCATAAACCACGAGGTGTTCGCAGTGTCGTCTAAGGCAGTTTGTACCGCCACAAATTCACGAAGAATGTCCAGATAGCGTGATGCAGTAATCGTTTCGGATCTGAAAAATGGGCCAATGATTCCTTTGGAATACATGGCGGCCCAGACCAGTACTTTTTGAGGATGCAGGGACGATGGGACTGCAACATGGGGCTTTTCGGTTCCCCATATGCGCCAGTTCTGTTTATTGACGAAGCCGTCCAGGTAAAAATAAGCTTCGTCAGTAAACCAAATGCTGCCCACATGCATATCGCCGTCATCAATCCTGTGCACTGTATCGTTAGCGAATGTCTCTCGTGCAGCAATGGTAGCGGCGCTGAGGGGTTGCCGCGCTTGAATTTTGTATGGATAGAGGTGTAAACTCTGGCGCATGAGACGATACGTGGACGTTGGCGTCATTTGGACCGCAGCTGCAACACGGCGAACGGAAACCCGAGGCCGCTGTTGGATCACCTGCTGCACTAGCTGCGCGTTGCCCTCTGTGGTTGCCGTACGCGGTCGCCCTACCTTTCCAGCACGTTCATCCGTCACGTTCCCAGTCCGTTGAAATTTTTCAAAGAGGTCCTTTATTGTATCGCTTTTCGGTCCTTTGGTTATATTAAACCTCCGTTGAAAACTTCGTCTTGTTGCAACAACACTGTGTTCTAGGCAGTGGAATTCCAACACCAGAAAAATCCTCTGTTCTAAGGAATAAACCATGTTGTCTACAGCACACTTCCACGTTGTGAACAGCAGACGCTTACAGCAGACAGACGACGTACAGAATGGCGCACCCACAGACTGCGTTGTCTTCTATATCTTTCACATCACTTGCAGCGACATCTGTTGTTGAAAATTGTTACTACTGTAATTTCGAAAGTTTGTCCGCCTGAAAATGCACTGTTGTCCCAAGCATATTGCAACAAACGGTGTATTTCTATCGCTGCTCGTTCAGTTTTTACTGCCGTTTCAAATATACCGGTCATTTTTGAAACACTCTGTATTAAGAGTTATGGCGATTACTTTTAAATTACACAAAATGGTTCAAATGGCTCTGAGCACTACGGGACTTCACATCTGAGGTCATCAGTCCCCTAGAACTTAGAACTACTTAAACCTAACTAACCTAAGGACATCACACACATCCATGCCCGAGGCAAGATTCGAACCGGCGACCGTAGCATTCGCTTAAATTACACACGGAAGCGCCAAAGAAACTGGTATAGGTATGAGTATTCAAATACAGAGATATGTAAACAGGCAGAATATGGCGCTGCGGTCGGCAACGCCTATACAAGACAACAAGCGTCTGGCGCAGTTGTTAGATCGGTTACTATTGCTATAATGGCGGGTTATCAAGATTTAAATGGGTCTGAACATGGTGTAACAGTTGGTGCACGAGCGAAGGGACACTGCATCTCCAAGGTAGCGATGAAGTGGGGATTTTTCCCATACGAGCATTTCACGAGCGTAGAGTGAATATCAGGAATCGGGTAAAACATCAAATGTCCGACATTGCTGTGATCGGAAAGAGATCCTGCAAGAACAGGACAAACTACGACTTAAGAGAATCGTTCAACGTGACAGAAGTGCAACGCTTCTGCAGATTTCTGTAGATTTCAATGCTGGGATATCAACAAGTGTCAGCGTGCGAACCATTCAACGAAACATCATCGATATGTGCTTTCGGAGCCGAAGGTGGTGGTGGTTAGTGTTTAACGTCCCGTCGACAACGAGGTCATTAGAGACGGAGCGCAGCTCGGGTTAGGGAAGGAGTGGGAAGGAAATCGGCCGTGCCCTTTCAAAGGAACCATCCCGGCATTTGCCTGAAACGATTTAGGGAATTCACGGAAAACCTAAATCAGGATGGCCGGAGACGGGATTGAACCGTCGTCCTCCCGAATGCGAGTCCAGTGTGCTAACCACTGCGCCAACTCGCCCGGTTCGGAGCCGAAGGCCCACTCGTGTAACCTTGATGACTGTACGACGCAAAGCTTTACGCCTCGCCTGGGCCTGTCAACTGTTGGTGACTAGAAACATATTGCCTGGTCGGACGAGTCTCGGTTCAAATTGTATCGAGCGGATGGGCGTGTGCTTGTATGGAGACCTCATGAGTCCATGGACGGTGCATGTCAGCAGTGGACTATTCAAGCTGGTCGAGGCTCCGTAATGATGTGACGTGTGTGCAGTTGGAGTGTTATGGGACCCCTGGTATGTCTGGGTATGAGTGTGACAGGTGACATGTGCGTAAGGATTCTGTCTGATCACCTGCATCCATTCATGTTCTTTGTGCATTCTGACGGACTTGATCAATTCCAGCAGGACAACGCGAAACCCCTCACGTCCAGAATTGCTACAGAGTGGCTCCAGAAACACTCTTCTAGGTTTGAACACTTCCGCTGGCCACCAAACTCCACGGACATGAACATTACTGATCATATCTGGAATACTTTGCAACGTGCTTTTCAGAAGACATCTCCACTCCCTCGTAATATTACGGATTTATGGGCAGCCCTGCAGGATTCATGGTGTCAGTTCCCCATGGCACTACTTTAGACATTAGTCGGGTTCATGCCACGTCGTGTTGCGACAATTCTGCGTGCTCACGCGGGCCCTACACAATATTTGGCTGGTGTACCAGTGTCTTTGGCTCCTTAGTGTAAAATGATTACTTACTTTTTTCCCAACTCTCTGTGTTTGTAGTTGAAAAATAAAGATAACCACCTAGAAAGTTAATTGCTGTTCCAGAAGGAAAATGGTTCACATGGTCTTGTGCTTCGTTACGTGGGTAGTGGAGACTACAAAGCGTTGTACATGTCCAGTGTTTGTGTAATTGTAGGCTGCGCCGCGGCGTGCACAAAGCAACCACATCAGACCCATATAGCCGTTGATTTGGACGGTGGCACATTACTGACCTCTTAAGCCTGGTGGCTATCACTGTCATCTGCGTTACATTTCAACAATGTAACAAGACCGCTTGTTGACCTACCACGATACAGAGGGTCTTGAACTGTTGCTGTGGCCGGCGTATTCCATATCTCTCGCTCTCTGAAAACATCTGATCACGGGCTGTATAGTGAAGGTTACGCCATCACTCACTAGCCACTGAGGTTGATGACCTCTGGCAGTGCCTTAAGGGGAGTAGGACTTAAAACGGGCCGAGCTGGAGAGGCACCACATGACATTTAAATACCCACTGTCTATATTTCTACAAAATTCATTAACACTTCGTCAGCATGACCAGGAAGGATTCAGGATTCACACTCATAGCAATGGAAGTTCAAAAACATAAGAAAACAAATTACATTACATTTTAACTTTCAGCATTTTTTCGCTTACTGTTGGCTGCATTTGTTAAAAAATGTTAAAATGTGTGTGAAATCTTATGGGACTTAACTGATAAGGTCATCAGTCCCTAAACTTACGCACTACTTAAACTAAATTATCCTAAGGACAAACACACACACCCATGCCCGAGAGAGGACTCGAACCTTCGCCGGGACCAGCCGCACAGTCTGCACTTGTTGCTAAAGGTACATTTTTCTTCATAAGTAACAGAGATTCTTCGATGAATTTTGGACAGCATACAATCATACTTACAAGTGTATGAAACTTTAGAATTTTCGAAATATATTAAAAACTGTGGTAAAAATTGAGATAATGAACTATAAATTAGTATTTTTCCCAAACATGAACTTTAAAATGTAACAGCTCATTCATTTTTTCATAAATTAAATAAATTCTAGAGTTTCATACACCTGTAAAGTATGGTTTGTATGCTGTGCCAATTTCATGGCAGAATCTCTTACTTATGAATAAAAGTGTGCCTATAGCAACAAATGCAGCCAATAGTAAGTGAAGAATTGATGAAATTTCACTTGTAAAAATTTTTTTTGGTTATTTTTTTAACTTCCATTTTTAAGAGTGTGAATACTGAAGCCCTCCTCGTCATGCTGACGAAATTTTATGAATTTATTTGTAAAAGTATAGACAGTCTAAATTAAAATGTCTTGTGGTGCCTTTCCTGCTCCAGGTTGGTCCGTTTGACATCCTACCCACCTTAAAGTAACGTGTCAAAATGGTTCAAATGGCTCTAAGGACTATGGGACTTAACATCTGAGGTCATCAGTCCCCTAGACTTAGAACTACTTAGACCTAACTAACCTAACATCCATACCCGAGGCAGGACTCGAACCTGCGACCGTACCAGCAACGCCGTTCCGGACTGAAGCGCCTAGAACCACCCGGCCACAGCAGCCGGCAGTAACGTGACATATCAACTCATTTCAACTTGACGTTCAACCGTGTTAGTGTCACTGCTGGCGCCAGAGGTAACATATCCGTGAGCTAAATTCCGCATCCCATTGACCGCCAAATCGCCTACAGGTTTATTCATGTCCTCTTCCTAAGACAGCCTACATACGCAACAAGTAAAATTTCTTTGCTTGGTATCCTTCGTGGAATTACAACTTCATTTGTCTGGAGTGTATACTTAGTGCTCGATGTAGACGGTGACTGGAAGTACACTGATTTCCACAGCAAGTGTCGTCGCAGGCAGTCACGGTGTAGCACCACCACGGAGAGGAAGCCATCGACTTGCGTAGGCGGCGAGGGCGGCCCACGGAGTCTGCTGCGGAGGACTGGAGATTGAATGGCGGCCGTCGAGGGCCCCGCGAGAGGACCCAGCTTTTGTCGCGCCACCGAGTGGCCCCTCGACCGGGAATACATTACCCGCGGCCGCCGCCACGAAAACACTCGACGCGTCCGTTCGAGGACGCGGCGTCGCGTCGATGTCACAAACGAAATTGAGTTCTCAGCAAGTTAAACGTGAATTCACCCCACGTAATAATACGGCGGAGGAAGCGGAACCGAGACTTTCTTTGATGCGAGGGAATGAAAGACCTTTCGAAATAACGAGCGTCATCTCTCATCAGCTTTTGGACAACAGAACCTCTCAATTAATTTTTTTTTTTTTTTTTTTTGTGAACTCCACGGACAAGGTAACTTGCAGAAAATGAGAAAGCTGTTATATATTACAGGCTATAATAATAAGTGCATGTGCGGGGATATTGGTCACGATGGTATTCAAAACCGTGTCCTCCAGGAGTTCACGGACAAAGCAATAGAATACCTCACACACATCACGAACGCCAATCTTAAACACCAACACTTCCCGACTTTTGGGAGACGGCCAAGGTCCTGATGTTCAGGAAGCCGGGGAAAGACCACTCCCTCCCACAAAATTACCGACCCATCACTCTGCTGAGCGCGCTCGGCAGGATCGTTGAGAAGGTAATACTAAAACGACTCACCAAGCACTGCATCACGAACGACACCCTGAGACCAGAGCAATTCGGTTTCAGGAATCACCACTCGACAACACAACAACTCATCCGCGTCGTTGAATACATAATACACGGATACAACACAAACACCTGGGGCGGTGTTCCTGGACATCGAAAAGGCTTTCGATCCTCTATGGCACAACGGCCTTATACGCAAACTCAATGACGCAGGGTTCCCCGACGGGCTCGCACGTCTCATACGCTCATATCTCACGGACAGGAGTTTCAAAACCGGCGTGCAGGGCAAAAATCGACACGACATGGTATCCAGGCAGGAGTACCCGAAGGAAGCATCCTAGGGCCCTTACTGTTTAACCTCTACATTAACAACCTCCCAGCTACACACAACACGACGATGGCAATCTACGAGGATGACACTGCCATCCTTGCGCAAGATTGGAAGCCGTCTAACATTAAATCACGACTACAGACTGCACCCATAGTGGCAGAGCCTTGGCTGGTGAATTGGCGTGTTAGAGTAAACGTCGACAAGTGCGAAGCTGTTCTGTTCAGTACAGACCGAAGCTACTGTGCAAACATCAGCACTGCAACCCAATAACACTACATGCACGCCCAATACGTTTCCGCGAGAAGGTCAAATACCTCGGTGTTTGGCTGGACCGGAAACTACTCTGGGGGGACCACACGTGACCAACAAAGCAAACGCGAGGCTCAAACAACTCTACCCTATGATTAACAGGCGTAGCACACTGAATAGCAGGGTGTCTAGGTCCATGTACATGACACTTATTCGACCCCTGATGACGTACGCTGCTCCTTACTGGGGATACGCTGCGTCCACACGCCTGCGCCGTCTGCAACTCATACAGAACAAAGTACTCAGAATCATGTGCAACGCTCCGCGTTACACACGCACCGCAGACCTTCACCGGGAATATCGGCTACATACCATCTTGCAGGTATTCCAAAAACTGTCCATAAGACTGTACAATAACACGAGACACTCGCGTAGCCCGTTTATCCTTTCTCTGGGTAACTACGACCACAACCATAGATGGAAACATAATAGACCAAAGACACTATTGGCAAGAAACTAAACATCTATGGTCCATAGCACGACAGTACTGGCAAGACCCTGCTACACAGCTACTACTGGTAAACCCAGATTCTCGACCCTCCGAAAGACAAGCAATCGCAGGGAAACCGTACTGTACACAGCACGCAAACCAGCAACACACACCCCCTACACTGTGAGCTGATCTATGACCGATCGCCCACTAATGTATGTGTGGTGTGCGTACTGTAAGACCTTCGGTACACACACCATCAGATTATTTGACTTGTCGCTCTAGCGAAGTAGGCGAGTGTCAGCAATATCTCTCGTGGTCTTATCGTGGCGTGTTTATCTTCTGCCGTTAGGTCAGACGATAGAAATGCCACTTGAACGCTTAGAGTAGCAGATTGACGGTGACCAACTTTAAACAGAACTTGATTAATTTTCACACACATTTATTAAAATAATAAAAAACATAGACATTACGTAACTTGATTCTGGATGCTGTTTACAATTGACAATCTGAAGTTCCTTTGGTCTTGGTACGTTAATCTTATTCTCACATATCTCTGATACTTGACAATGTGTCTATACATCTATCTTCATGGCTATGTACAGGAATATGATAATCGTATTAGGCGCAGACTGAAACTTGACTATAGACTGGTGCAGACAAATGCAGACTGGTACGGACTAATGCAGGCTGACTAATCGGAGGTCTGTACACTCGTTATAATACCTCGTGCGTTCATGTATCACAGCGCGAGTGATCCGCGAGGAGAAAAGGTTCTACGTTAGCAGCGATCTCATTAATACGCGGATCGGCGGAAGCAGAATTTGGTCCGTCTCTAAGATAGTGCCATTTCGTAGTGCGGAGACGGACCAGCGCTGCGCCTGCGCTGTTGTGCTTAGAGGGGCGCACTCTAGTGAGAAAGTTGTGTACGCGCTGACTACGCGGAACTATGTACACAACAGTATGACGACCTTTAACTGTTACAGGGACGCAGCAACTGCAGCAAGCCCTACAACGAGCTTCTGCAACGACAAAGGTAACGATGCACGATACCTCGCACTAACATAACCACACCTTGCATGCACTGTCGCAGCTATATAGCAAGCCGCTACTGCCTTTATTACCCGTCCTACTGTCGCAGAGGTTTTTTTCCCTTGGCGCTTGTCTTGGCACTTTTTATTCCTCTGCCCTTACAACCGCTACCCTTCGATCGCTTTCGTCTACTTTCTATCTCCAGATGTTAATGAGTAATCTTACCCAGACGCATGGATAACATCACAGCCCACATCATGTGACTCCTGGTTGAAAGACTAACACGTTTTATGGAGGTGACAGTAGAACTTTTGGTTTGGTCACCACGTTGGGGTGGGCGTGGAGAGGCCCCACCCTATATTTAAAAAAAAGTGGGATATACTCTGAGGTGATGGAAGTGACTGGATGCCTTCAGCTACCGTGTCGGATCTCCTTTTTCCCACCGTAGTGCAGGACTGACAAGCTAAGGAATGAGGAGGTTCTGCGCAGAATCGGAAAGGAAGGGAATATGAGGAAACCACTGACGGGGATAAGGGACAGGATGATAGGAGATCTGTTAAGACATCTGAGAATGACTCCCATGGTACTAGAGGGACCTGTAGTTGGCAAAAACTGTAGAGGAAAGTAGAGATTGGAATACATCCAGCAAATAAAATGAGGACGTAGGTTGCAAGTGCTACTCCGAGATGAAGAGGCTGGCATAGGAGAATAGGAGAGGAATTCATGGTAGGTCACATCAAACCAGTGTGAAGTTTCAGGACTCTAAAACGATTGTGCAGCAATTGGAAATGTCGTGGACTCAACAAGCCGTTGGAAGTCCCCTGCAGAAATATTGAGCCATGACACTTTTATATCCGTCCATAATTGCGGAAGTGATGACGGTGCAGGGTTATGTGCATGAACTGACATCGGGATTATGTCCCATGAATGTTAGACGGGATTCATTTCGGCAGATGTGGGTGGCCAAGTCATTCGCTAGAATTATCCAGAACGCTCTCCAAACCAATCGCGAACAGCTGTGCGCCAGTTACATGAATCGTTGTCATCGACAAAAATTCAATCGTTGTTTGGGAACACGAAGTCCACGAATGGCTACAGATTGTCCCCAAATATCCGAACATAATGATTTCTAGTCAGTGAGCCAGTCCATTCTATGTAAACACAGCCCACACTAGTATGGAGCCACCACCACCTTGCACAGTGTCTTGGCTTCGCGGTACCTGCGCCACCCTCGAACCCTACCACAGCTCTTACCAACTGATATCGGGATTTATCTGATCAGGCCGCGGTCTTCCCGTCGTCTAAGGTCCAATCGGTGTGGTCATCAGCCCAGGAGAGACTCTGCGGGCGATATCGTGCTGTTAGCAAAGACCCTCCTGTCTGTCATTTGCTGCCATAGCCGGTTAAGGGTATATTTCGCCGCACTGTACTAACAGATGCGTTCGTCGTGCATCCCACATTGAACTCTGCCGTTATTTCAGGCAGTATTGCTTGTTTCATAACTCTACGCAGACGACTCTGTTCGCTGTCGTCAATTGAAGGCCGTATGCTGCTGCATTGTCCTTGCTGAGAGGCAATGACTGAAAGTTGGTGTTCTCCGCGCAATCTTTTCACTGTGGATCTGGACATATTGTATTCCTTAACAACTTCCTAAATGGAATGTCCCATGCGCCCCCCGCGTTCATAGCCTCTTAACTCCCGTCGTGCGACCATAGTCACAACGGGAACCTTCCCACATGAATCACATGAGTACAGATGAGAAATGCGCCAGTGCACTGTCCCTTTGCACCTTGTGGACGAGATATTACCGCCATCTGTATATGTACATATTACGATCCCATAACTCGTTTCAGCGCAGTGTCCATTAGATTTTTTTTTTTCGATATCCTAACATAGCCATAACAAATTCATACTATTCTTACTGTAGCAGATGATTATAATTAAACTTTCCCTATTTAAGGGGAGGTTTGCTTTCTTTCGGTTCAAAAAATCGATTTTTTAAAACTGCATTTTTGGATCCGTAAAAGTGTTTAGAATCAACCCCCGAAACGATTTTTCCGAATACGGAACGGAAATGTTTGTTATTCGCGGTTGACCAAAAAAGTCCATCTGCCTGAAATCGGCCTTTTCCACGTACCAGTTTTTTTTCTGGAATGTCGTCTTTCTAGCCGCGAAAAATTATTCTTTACGCTTGCCCAAGGATCAAGTGATCAAGTGTTGAAGGAGCTTACGACGGCGTTCCATTTCGGTGGAACAGATGAAGAAGGCAATTTGGGCAACGTATTTCCATAAGTGTTGGACAGATGATCACCCACAACACCAAAATTCTCCGGCTGGGGAAACTAGTTGGTGCAAGTGGCGCATTGCAGAGGCTACCGGACGTCTGGACGAATATCAACACGACCAGCCGCTCTCCAAAGAAGTTCATCCGATCTACGAGACCCTTTCGGAGTACGAGTTACTGTACCGGTGCTTGGGAGGAAACACACAAAATTCAAATGAAAGTTTGTATGCATGTGTTTGAAAGTTAGCCCCCAAGAATTTGCAATCTGGTGCGAAGACCTTGGAGATTGCGACTATCGTGGCAGTGAGCAGCTTCAACGAAGGGTATTCAGCATTTATGAAGACCATGACAACGACGGACGTCACCCTGGGACTCTATTCGACGCAGTTCGCCAAGCATTCGGACGACCACCGTATTCAAGCGGCCGAAAACCGCTTGTCACCGGTCGTACGAGCGCCTCTGTAGCAGCGCAGGATGGCGCAGATCGAGCAGAACGCCGTCTATGAGGAAGGGGAAGGACTATTTCATGGACCCGGAATAGCAGATTGAATGTAAGTTGCATAATATTGCATTGGTATGTAGTGAAAGCTTCAAACGCGTTTTTCTCGAAATCACTTTTTTTTGTCGCGTGGTATGGTAACTTCAAATATGCGGAAGCGATTGGCATAATTCTTTGTTTCCGACGAAGCTAGGAGTTGTATCACTTTTATTCCGATCCATCAACTATAAATATTTTTAGTTGGACGACGATGTCGAAAAATCGATGAAAAATACCCTATTTTCTTTCAAATGGCCGCCATTTTGTATCCTATGGTACAAATAACTTAAGCAAGGTACAACTCCTAAAGAATCTTATATACTTCGCTAACGTCAACTGAATTTTAATTTCAGACAAACCGGCTGTCCTGTGACATACCGCGCATGGAGGTCTACATCGAAATTTTGTTTCGTTCCGACGGCACTTCCGCCTTTGCTCCCAGACATTTCCGGTAGAAAAAATTCCAGTTTGTAGCGGAAACATCAATAAACATTTTGACCAAATTTGGCACTGATATCTATAACACATCCCGAGAAAAAAATTCTCAAAGAACATACTTTTTTCGGTCCAAAGATATAAACCTCCCCTTAACACGTTGTAATATGGAAATAAATTACCTTACAAGTACCAAACTTGGTAGCATTAATGTCCAGAGTATGGGGCGCATGTTTCCACCGTCCAGGTCCAACTATGGCCACCAGGTGCCGTGATCAGTCATCGTGATTCATAGTCTCTCACACCTGACCATTTGGAGTGCACTTTTTGACGTATCAACATGAGTCTGAACTGAAGGAGCAAGGAATTATTTGTGTTGTATTGTCAAAACAACAGTAATACTGCAGCTGCACTCCGAGAATACTGCTGGCTGAGAGGATTGAAGGTGGTCCTCTTTCTCCATCTGCTATAAGGAGCATTATGAAGAAGTTCGAATCAACTGGAGAACTGGGCGTCGCTCTAGGAAGAGGCCGACACCGGTTACACCAAAGGTGGTTGATGAAATCGCTGTTGCTATGGCAGACAACGCTGCTCGAAATTTCCAATTGCGAGGCAGTGCGCATGCTGTGTCACGGCACTTGAACCACACGTAGTCCAATGCACGGAAGGTCCTTTGAACCATTCTCAAGTGGTACCTATACAAGATCCATATCGTACAGCAGCTTACACCACAGGACGCACAACGACGTACTCCACTGCACGGAAGGTCCTTTGAACCATTCTCAAGTGGTGCCTATACAAGATCCATATCGTACAGCAGCTCACACCACAGGACGCACAACGACGTGTTGACTTCGCTCTCTACATTCTGGCTAGGACTGAAGATGACGAGGGCCAGCTTGTCCTGCACCATGCTATGAACAGATGGAGCTCATTCTTATATGAAGCTGGTATCTGTACAGATATCATTGGTAATCTTGCAGCTCACATTTCTCTGACAGGTGAGGGGAACAGAATTGACGAATGTCGGGATCTTCACCTCCAGTCACTGTGCATGAAGTTCCTCTGTATGGTGAATGTGTCACCGTATGCTGTGGCTTCACGGCTACGTTCATCATTGATCCATTCTTTTTTGAACACGTTGACGCTCCAGGACGAAAGACGTGGAGTGTGACTGACCAGCGTTTCTGCGATATGCTTCGCCATCATGTCTTTCCCTCCCTACAGGAGAGAAAAAAATGGTTCAAAAGGCTCTGAGCACTATGGGACTTAACATCTTAGGTCATCAGTCCCCTAGAACTTAGAACTACTTAAACCTAACTAACCTAAGGACATCACACACATCCATGCCCGAGGCAGGATTCGAACCTGCGACCGTAGCAGTCCCGCGGTTCCGGACTGCAGCGCCAGAACCGCACGGCCACCGCGGCCGGCTACAGGAGAGAGACGCATTGAACTCGACAGTTGTTATGCAAGACGGGGCGCCACCCCACATCACTCATGAAATTCACCTGCTTTTCCGAAACACATTTGGAAGCAATCGAATTATCAGCCGATCGCCGCGACGGGTAGCCGCGTGGTCTAGGGCGTCTGGTCAAGGTCGGCGCGGCTTCCCCTTTCGGAGGTTCGAGTCCTCCCTCGGGCATGGGAGTGTGTGTTGTCTATAGCGTAAGTTAGTTTAAGTTAGATTAAGTGTTGTGTAAGCTTAGGGACCGATGACCTAAGCAATTCGGTCCCGTAAGATCTTACCACGAACTTACATTTTTTTTTTTTTTCAGCCGATCGTTTCCAAATCTTTGGCCAACCTGATCCACTCCCTGTGATTTCTGGTTGTGGGGCTACCTGAGGGACAGGGTTTACCAGGGCAACATACAAACATGTGCTGATGTGAAGCGCAGAATATCAATAGAAGTAGCCAGCATACCTACGGACATGCTTCGTTGCGCTATGCGGAATGCAAGCCTGCTCTTTCAGACTCTTCTGGACACTGATGGGTACCATATTAAGGCCCTTTTGTAGCAGTAATGGTACCGGTATGTAATGGTATGATGTACCGTGGCAGCACATCAAAAGTGTGTCAATTGAATTGATTCTGCATTATTTCTCTTCCACGTGTCCTTCACATCAAGGCTACCAAGTTTGGTACTCGTACGGTAGTTTCCATACCAAAACGTGTTAAATAGTGAGAGTTCAATTATAACCACCCTGTATTTTAAACGTTTAGATACATCAATATAGGGAAGGTGAAACACAAACTCCAACATGTAGCTCATCATACGAAGAGACACGACCACAATTTACAACTTATGGCGATAAAAGTTATACATCAAATATGAATACATTATGGGGAACAGCTCTACGTCACTTTTTGTATACATCGTCGATAAATTGTGGGAGAAAACGCACGGATTCTGACTGCACCCACGTGGACACCGACAAGGGGACCACGCCTACTCTTCACCGATTTCGTCCATATTTGTTGCATATGCAGGGCTTGGCCAAAAATGAAAGTGTCGCAAGCACGATCTCCAGATGGCCATACGTTTTGAAGAAACAGCATTTCTGTCGCGGGTAGAGCTAGGCATGAGGCATTTATGTCGTTGTAGTTTTCAGGTAGCGGTTGGCGCAGCAGAAAGAGTACAGAACGGTAATCCGAGCCATTTTACCTCTGAAGCTGACTCCCGCTGTCGGAGAGGAAAAGTTAAGAAAAAGTTTTGTATATCGACCATGGCCTAGTAGTCCGCAAGTTTTAAATGATGGTAGTACGCGCTGTAAAAGCTTATATTGTATGTTAATCCGAGGGTCATGCGATCTAGTCGTTACGTGGAATCGTTTTTTAAACTTATTTTCGCTTATTTTGAGTATTTACGTTACTTACACTGCAGATAAACAGAGACAATGCTCTGTATATCATACCTGTTATGATGAAACTCATTGTGCAGGAGAACAAGTTTCTTCTGATAATTTACTCGTGGGGTGGTCGAAGAAATTCACATTTATACTGAAGTTTCCTGAACTTAATGGTCTTCGTTGGCCAGCATAAGATACAAGCAACCAACTTTGTAATTCTTTCGTAACAAGGGGTACAAGTTCACAAAGCAACACAAGTATTTGGAGGAAGAGAAGTAAGGCGTTCACAGTCAGAGTTCGTTCGCTACAAGTTTGTTATCAAATGTTAAGTCCCCGCTCTCCCTGGACTGAGCACACTGGAACAGATTGAATCCCCGGTGGCTTTAAGTTTGGCGGCATGGCACTCCGTTGGCGCCACTTATTGCTTGGGTTGCCTAAATCAGTCTGATCATATCTCTAGGGTCTTTGGTCGAGGCGTGTGTCGTTGATTTGGTTGGCCCTGGTACAGTCAGTTGTCTGGAGGGCACGTCGTGGCTTTTGGGGAACACCGGCTGTTCGGTACGGGCCACGAGAGGCCGCGAGTGCTTATAGCGGTCGGGGGCAAGCCTTGCCGGTTCGCTTAAGAATTGCTAGCAGCGAGTTGCGGGAAGAGCAGCCTATGTCACATGCATCCTGGTCGGCAATTTTCCTGCTTACTCTGCAAGCTTAAATTTTACGGCACCTCGAACACTGGAGGCAGTAACACCCCAGGTTGGTATCCTGGAAGTCACAGCTCCTTTACACCTGAGTGGAGTTAAGCGTTCTTTTCTTATTTTTCTGGTGCCTGATACTGCAAAGCCACGTCTGTATTAGTGTGAACCTGGGCCTGTTATACAGGGTATTTATAAATGAATATCAGGGTTTTAAAGCTTTATAATTTTTATTATATTAAACTTACAGTTATAAGTGATATGTGAAATGAAGGAGGAACTCAAACAGTTGTGTTCTGCATCAGTGCGCATGCGCAGCGCGCAATGTTTCCACCACAACCCACTAGATTGGTTGAATTTCGCTGTACCTAAGCGCTGGATAGGCCGCAAGGGGCCCAATGACAGGGCTTGTTTTGCATGGCCTCCACGTTCGCCTGACCTAACTCCATGCGATTTTTGCATTTGTGGCTTCGTCAAGGATCGTGTGTACGTGCCTCCGCTACCAGCAGACCTCCATGAATTAAGAAACCAGATTGAAGCAGCTGTTGCTAATATCACTGAAGACACACTTATCGAAGTTTGGGAAGAACTCGGCTATAGACTTGATGTGTGCCGTGTAACAAATGGTACTCACATTGAACATTTATAACGTTCTTGGCAAAAATGAATTGCTCTTTCATTTGACATATCATTTAGAACTGTAAGTTTAATATAATAAATATTATAAAGCGTTAAAACCCCGATATTCATTTATAAACACCCTGTTCCAGGTGACTGTATCATCATCGGTCAGTGTAGCTGATCGCAGTTTGTTGTTCCAGGCAAGTGTACGAACATTCTCTATTCTAAATTGCAATCTATGAAATTACATTTGTAACATAATCTGGGGCAGAGGCAAAGGACCCTTTGTAGATGGGTATGTCTTAAACACTGCAACAGCAGGTGATATTTCGTTCTCGCTTCCCACGCCCGGGTTCCCGGGTTCGATTCCCGGCGGGGTCAGGGATTTTCTGTGCCTCGTGATGACTGGGTGTTGTGTGCTGTCCTTAGGTTAGATAGGTTTAAATAGTTCTAAGTTCTAGGGGACTGATGACCATAGATGTTAAGTGCCATAGAGCTCAGAGCCACTTGAACCATTTTATATTTCGTCTTCCACCTTACAGGTAATTTTAAGAAGTGTTAAGCCTGTAACTTTTGTGGTAATCGCTTTCGCGATACGTTTACATTGACTACATCTTGGGAATTATCGTCTGTAGCCTTATTTGCTTAGATTACTCCTTCCTTCTGGTGTGTGTTGGGAGGATAGGCTCGGCAGTGGACGATGCATTCCTGTTCCCTGGGGCTGGAGCTGAGACGTGTTTGCTTCTTTCTGTGGCGGCACTTCCGTCGTCGCACGACGTCTGGCTTGGCCGGCAACCTGGCGCCTCTGACAGCCGCGTAGCGGTGGCTCAAGTCAAGTAAAGTTGATCGTTTGATGCGTGCCGCGGCGGAGTGTCACCGATTAATCGGGAACCATTAGGTTGTCCTATTTGGTGAATTCAGTAAGCTCATGAGGTTTGAAGCGTGTCGTGAAGGCTCCTCGTTCTACCCGCTCTTTAACTGCTCGTTTAAACCTTGCACCATTATTACTACTTATAGAGTGTGCTAAATTTTAAGGCCTTTTACTTATCAATATAAACTGTTCAACTTTTCCATTTATTCACAGTCATTAGCTAACTCCAGTCATTGTGAAAGTTGCTTGCTTGTTCCTTGTTGGCTGTGATAGCCGTCTGCTGTAGTTCTCTCCTTACCTTGCATATTAGGCTGTTGAATATTAATAAAGGTCATTGCCAATCTTTCTGCTGGTGTGTACTGTTGTGGATTGGCAAGAGAGCCAACCCACGAATTTTAGAGGAAGCCGAAAGGCACGCGTTTTAGCTCACGCAGGCTGGCGTGAGGTCTGGAACAGGACAAGGAATTTAGACTAGAAAAAAAAAGGGATGTAGCTGGTGGAATACTTAACTTTAATCCATTAATGTTGAACGTAGCTCTTGTCTGTACATTATTTACAATATCAATAGTAACTGAACATGGCGCCTTGCTAGGTCGTAGCAAATGACGTAGCTGAAGGCTATCCTAACTATCGTCTCGGCAAATGAGAGCGTATTTTGTCAGTGAACCATCGCTAGCAAAGTCGGTTGTACAACTGGGGCGAGTGCTAGGAAGTCTCTCTAGACCTGCCGTGTGGCGGCGCTCGGTCTGCAATCACTGATAGTAGCGACACGCGGGTCCGACGTATACTAACGGACCGCGGCCGATTTAAAGGCTACCACCTAGCAAGTGTGGTGTCTAGCGGTGACACCACATGTACCAGCTGGTAGTCACATTCAAATTGTATCTCTTCTCAGCTTCGCCTGTATATTCGGAATATGTCTATTTTATTGCTTGAGGGACTTTCATTAAGGATTATACATTCATAAGGGCTTTCCAGCAGCCACAGGCAGTGGCGTGACTTGTTAGCCTTTCTGTATTTCGGATGGGCGTTTTCCACTTGTGTAATGTGTTACCCATGCTTGGATATTGTTAGTACATTTTATGCTTGTCATTGTTGTGATATCGACAGCAACGATGCCACGGCTTAGGTGCAAGTTAATAAGTGTGCACAACGACAGACACCGACGACAGCGCCCTCTAATCGGTGCTGTTGAGATCTGCGAGCTCCGCTCCAGATTCAGCCCATTTGATCAAGAGCAGACGGCCGGGACACTTCGCTCCTCATTTCAATGTAACCATTTATTAACTTGTTTATGCCTATAGTAAACATCTATAATTTGAAACGCAGCACCAACGTGTCTTACCTCACCCGCTCCTACTCGCTTCCTTCATTTGGCCAACCTTTCAGTTAATTTTATTGAAAAAAGTATTTCTTGAAACCACTCCCAGCCACGCGTAGTTGGCGTGAGTTGTTTCTTGTACTTGGAAACTATATACCCCTCGTTTCTAGCCCTCTTTCTTGTACTTGGGAACTATATACCCTTGGTTTCAAGCCCTGTTCTTAGTGGTATAAATTGCTGAAGTTTATTGTTAATGAATTTAGCCTGTTTAAGTTTTTAAAATGATTGTGAGCGTTGTCACTCCTTTAATAATTTTTTTAAATTGTAATTATAATATTGTTATTAAGTAGTAAACTGTACTACATGAAACAACAAATGACGATATATATGGGTCCAATTTCCAAGTGTTTTTCCTTAAAGTCATCCCAACCCCATGCGTGAGGTATTAGTTACAGTCTCTACGATTTCACTACTGCTGCAGTCTTGCCAAGTGAGGCTGACAGAATACCAACAGGCCCGCGATCCGATTCCGAATCTCCTTGGCGCCGTGCGGTCGCCGGTGCTGGATCAGGAGCAAACTTGCTCTCTTGGCTGGTCGCGTCGTAACTGCCGATGACATCGCGGACGCGGTCGTAAACACCCGCACGGCGAAGGAACACTTCTTCCTGATTGGCTGCCCGTGACACTATCGCATGCAGCACAGGGTTCGTTTTATGAGCGGTCCCTCTCACTGATTTACACTCCCTGTGTACTGCGGTCCGGTGCACGCGAAGGCCCTCTTCCAGTCGCGCTGCAAGTGACGGAAAGTCGTGCAGTCGCAGGGGCTGGGCTGGCAACCAACCCGACAGCGGTGCTTGGCGGAGTTTACTTTGTACCACTACTACACTACTGGCCATTAAAATTGCTACACCACGAAGATGACGTACTACAGACGCGAAGTTTAATCTACAGGAAGAAGATGCTGTGATATGCAAATGATTAGCTTTTCAGAGAATTCACACAAGGTTGGCGCCGGTGGCGACACCTACAACGTGGTGACATGAGGAAAGTTTCCAACTGATTTCGCATACACAAACAGCAGTTGACCGGCGTTCCCTGGTGAAACGTTGTTGTGATGCCTGGTGTAAGGAGGAGAAATGCGTACCTTCACGTTTCCGACTTTGATAAAGGTCGGATTGTAGCCTATCGTGATTGCGGTTTAACGTATCGCGACATTGCTGCTCGCGTTGGTCGAGGTCCAATGACTGTCAGCAGAATATGGAATCGCTGAATGCAAGAGGGTAATACGGAACGCCGTGCTGGATCTAAACGGCCTCGTATCGCTAGCAGCCGAATTGACAGGCATATTATACGCATGGCTGTAACGGATCGTGGAGCCACGTCTCGATCCCTGAGTCAACAGATGGGGACGTCTGCAACACAACAACCTTCTGCACGAACAGTTCGACGACGTTTGCAGGAGCATGGACTATCAGCTCGGAGACCATGGCTGCGGTTACCCTTGACGCTGCCTCACAGACTGGAGCGCCTGCGAAGGTCTACTCAACGACGAACCTGGGTGCACGAATGGCAAAACGTCATTTTTTCGGATGAATCCAGGTTCTGTTTACAGCTTCATGATGGTCGCATCCGTGTTTGGCGACATCGCGGTGAATGCACTTTGGCAGCGTGTATTCGTCATAGCCATACTGGCGTATCACCCGGTCGCCTCTTGTTCGCATTGACTGCACTTTGAACAGTTGACGTTACATTTCAGATGTGTTACGACCCGTGGCTCTACCATTCATTCGATCCCTGCGAAACCCTAAATTTCAGCAGGATAATGGACGACCGCATGTTCCAGGTCCAGTACGGGCCTTTCTGGATACAGAATATGTTCGACTGCTGCTCTGGCCAGCACATTCTCCAGATCTTTCATCAACTGAAAACGTCTGGTTATTGATGGCCGAGCAACTGGCTCGTCACAATACGCGAGTCACTACTCTTGATGAACTGTGGTATCGTGTTGAAGCTGCATGGGCAGCTGTACCTGTACACGCCATCCAAGCTCTGTTTGACTCAATGCCCAGCGGTATCAAGGCCGTTATTACGGCCAGAGGTGGTTGTTCTGGGTACTGATTTCTCAGGATCTATGCACCCAAATTGCGTGAAAGTCTAATCACATGTCACTTCTAGTATAATATATTTGTCCAATGAAAACCTGTTTATCATCTGCATTTCCCCTTGGTGTAACACTTTTAATGGCCAGTAGTGTATTCCCCTGTTTTAAAATACGAGGGTCGTCCAGAAAGTAAGTTCCGATCTGTCGCGAAATGGAAACCACAGTGAAAACAAGAAACGTTTTATTTGCAAGTTAGGTACCCCTTCCACCTACTTCTCTACATAGTCGCCGCTCCAACTTCGAGTTTTGTCGTAGTTTTGTATCAACTTTCTAACATCCTCGTCATAGAAAGCAGCCGCCTGTGCTTCCGGCCAGTTACCTGCATTGGTCTGTAGCTCGTTGTCTGTGGAAAAATTTTCTCTTCATAGCCAGCGGTTTTTGTGAGCAGAGATGAGACTCATGGGGAGCCAATTACGGACTGTATTGTGGATGATGAAACACTTCTCATCGGAAACGCTGCAGGAGCGTCTTCATTGCCCCTGCAGTGTGAGGCCGAGAATTGGCATGAAGAAGGAACTGCTCACCAGTTGTGTTATGTGGACTTCATGACACATGTGAAATCTCTAACCAGGCCCTCTTACTTGGCGGGATACATTATTTCCTATGCATCTTCACGTGTTCACTGTTCACTCAAAACTGAAAAGAGCGACGCGACACGGTTGACGAGCATACTAGAAAGACTGCCCAACACATCTGTGCAAAGCTTTACCGGGTTTTCCCAGTGGTTTCCATTTCGCGACCGATCGGAACTTACTTTCTGGACAACCCTTGTAGATGTCACCCTAGCACGTGCCAACACGTGCCAATCATCAACTGTATAATAATAAGAGTATCCAATTTTATATACGAACTACTCATGTTCGCCTTACAACCTCTTCATGGAAATTTATTTGCATTCCTAAATTTTCGTTTGCCTTCCTTTTTATGACTCTCATGGCAACACAACATCTTGACCATTATTTTTATTTATTTGCAGTGTAAGTAAAGTAAAAATTGAAATAAAGTTTTGGCATAGGGTCTCGAAACCACGAATGTCGCAGTACCATACCGCACTCTTTCCACTGCGCCAGACACTGCCTGGCAAGGACTGTAACGTGAATGACGTATGCCTCTCCCGACCCACACCAAAAACTGCTATTTACTTTAAACACTCGGCTATGTGGAACTTCTGTCATTTTCATTTCTGTCCAAACACTGGATATACCATAAATCAGGACGAAATCAGTAATGACGACCAGGTGCAGTCGCCTTGTGAAACACATTCATGCAATCGAGAATTTCGATGGGAAAAGAAATCGGCGATTCCAGTCATTAGAAGAAGTTAATGATTCTGATGTTGATTCCTGTTTCTGTGTGGGTGAATGCTCAAACAAGTAATAAATAAAAGAAAATAACATAGTGGAACGAATGCAATATTTTATCATCCAACTGAACATTCGTTAGACAACTCTGGTAGTAAAATGTGTCACGTGAAAGCGCACCCAACACGTGTCTCCAAAGAGTGTTCCGATGTCAATAACAGCCACAACACGACATCATGTCGAAAAGAAACAACCTGGCGGTGACTAAAGTGTGATGTAGCTCCTTGTTGCCTGTCTGTTTCGTAACACTCCACACCCAAACAAATCGTATGTAAGAAAGCTGTATACAAGTTTTTCTTCAGAGTAAGTCGTGATTCAATGAAACATTTCGAGTTTCTATTACTTTCAACATTTCATAACATGGTTATGAGATTAGACAAATCAGGTTCCGTCATTTAGAATGAAAAATCATAACATTATCATTGCATTTACTTTTAATAAGCCATAATTTTCGAAAGATGTGTCAGAAGCGGCAGTGCCGTTGCTCCATACAGGGTGACCAGTCTCGAATCTGTTCAACAGTAACAACCAAGAGGTGCCAATAACACTTTGACTGAAGGATCCGTCACGATCTGCAACCAAAAACACTGGAAATTAATCCAAAATAATGTGATTATTTTAAAAGAAGTTTTTCAAGATTCCGGATTTATGCAACGTACGGAGTCATCCATTGAAGATATTATCAGCTACGGTACGGTCAAATACTCTGGAATCCCGCAGGAGTACAACACCGTAGCCTGCAAGTTATTGCCAACCTTAATTCAAACACCCATCAAGACGTCGATGCCCAGCGACTCTCTGTCAAAAACAAGCACCAGAGACCAGTTTACTGCTACTTTCGACTACCAGCGGGGTTTCTAAAGATGGTAAGGGGTCAAAGCTAATCTTACTATCTCCACAAAAACAGCAGAGAACGTATGCATCGAAACCTGCAAAACAGCAAACAAATCATTCCATTCTGCCTTCATACAGCGAGAGACAATTTAAATTACGAAATACGTCGGCACACAAATTGTGGCTGGTTCACTGTGGACACGAAATGTGCAACGTCTGTTTCGACACACTCTATTGAGAGCCTAGTGACACAGTTTTTTACTGTTTTGCATTCCATAGCCGTAACACTGGATGGCACATTTACATGAGACGTATCTGAAACGTACGTATAACACACTAACGGAAATGCAACGTGTTGTACCATCGACATCCTGATCGAACGCTACCATACTGGAACTCCAGATTTTCTTGCCCACTATTCTTAAACGAACTTGCCTTCCATACAGAAAAAAGCTATTCCTGTCAGTGAATAATGGTCTAATGCAGAAGCAAGTGCTGTGGTTGCATAACAGTGATGGCGAGTGAATGAGGTCGGTACTTCCCCGTCACCCATCCAACTCCAAACCTGCCGCAATCAACGACTGGACAAACATTCAGGCAAAGCATCGCACAATGCACTGGAGCAACATTAAACACTTACATAATGCCACGATACTCAGCATATGATATAAAACCATAGAATCGTTACATATTTTGTGTTTCAGGCTGATTAGTTTCCACAAAAAGCAACTTTTTACGAAATTATAAAGGCGTGAAATATTTCTGTAATTTCGGATTTAGGTTCTGTTTTATGCAAAAACATACAGTAGACGTTTTTCTGAACTTACTTTCATTTTTCAAGTTATTAAGTAAAAACTAATTTTTGTACTAGAATTTGTGAAATGATGATGGATTAACTAGCCTTTAGTAGTACATTACAATGATAGAACTACATAATTATGTTCAGCAGAAGTAATGATGGGGCTTATAGCGTCCCCGGTGCTATATTACGAAAATTCTTAAAAAACAATATTTATAAAGAAGAGACATTTAAAAATTGAATAATATATTTTTATCATGTAGCCGTAAAACAATAATTTCTCTGTCGAGAAATGCAAAGAAATGCAATACAAACAAAGTGATCTAAAGAGACGACAAGATACGCTCTTTTGTTAATTTTTTTAGTCGACTTCACTTCCTATCTTGTCTTTGTTGTGTATAGACGGACATCTTGCGAGTGCTGGCAAATGTAAGCATATTTGTATGAGTTAAGCATATAATATACCGATTTAATATTATTGTGCACTTTTAATTCGTAAGAGGTGATCCCGATTTCATATCCGCCTTCCTTGAATTAACCTGCATTCAAGTAATTTACAGTTCAACAATCGCAGCGGCCGATGCAGCCAACGACGCCATTACGTGGCGATATTAACTTATGAAAAATTAGCGGAAGCGGAAAACTCGCCCGCTATTAACATAATATTAATTTTTCTCCACAGCCGCCCGACGTTGCAGAAAATACTTAGCTTTAAGATTCTTATTTTCAGTACCATAGCCGAGACCCAGAGCCAGGACTCCGACTACAATACAATGGTTAACGGAGGTAAGAAAAATACTCTCGCGCGTGTGTGGGCCGCAATTGTAATTAATAACTAAAGATCTTTTGCTTTAAAGTGAACTGACTAGCCGAGGAAATTAATATGAAAAGTTTATTACATTGTTCAACTTATATGCTCATGTTTTAAGATTCAGCGAGTCTAACCTTCATTAACGTAACAAATAATTTGAGATTAATATTGTTTAAAAGGAGAACTTCAGGAAAGCATTTAATCGTAAAATCAAAATTAAATGGAATATCATTTTTATTAAGGCCCACCACGTAAGTCGGCAACAATCAGAAAATAATAATAACAATAATAATACATTAAATTACGACGGCCGACGGACGCGAGATTGGCGCCCAACGTGGGGCCCGATCAATATGATTCTATTGTACTGAATTTAATTATGTATGTGTCTAATTGATGTAAAATATTAATGCTTATATGAATTCTTTTACATGTACAACAACAGAACCACACCCTGAGGAGATCTGGAGAAGAAAAAGTGTAGAAAAGAAAAGGGGTTACGAGAAAGAAAAATAAAGGTAAGGCCTATTGTGCAAGCATCCTGTGTAGCTCTGTGCGGAATATCGAACCCATGTGCACATGAGATACCTTCGGTGCTTTGTGTATTTATGTGTTTATTTTTGGAGGGGATAATTATTCGTTTTGTGTATTTATATGTTTATTTTTGGAGGGGATAATTAATCGTGTGTGTATCAGTGTTAAAGATTCGTCAGTGGCTTAAAGTGAATTTATTATGGGTAAGATAGGACAAGCTAAAGCATCCGTACCAGACGAACAAAATTTTGTTAATATGGAAAGTGAGGGTCATTTGCAATACGCAAACGAATCCCAAGCCACCGCCTCGGGTAACATAATTTCCGGAGCGGGGGGCGAGGATCTGTGGACGGTGAATGACGCTCCACAGCAGAATGGGAATAGAGTAACAACTCCACTGCCTGCGCAGGGGGGCCAATCGAGTGCTAGATTAAGCGGGGCACCAGTATGCTCACCGATTGCAGACCCTTTTGCTGAATTTCTGCGTAGGCTCGAAGTTAGAGATAGGGAAAGAGACTAAAAACTGGCTCAGATGCTGGATGAGCAGGAGAAAAAATTAATGCAGAAGCTCAATGAGCAAGAGCAGCGCAGTGAAGCGAAGCTAGATAGTATCCAAAGCGAACTTGCCGAGGTGCGGGACGCTTGCAAAGAGATCCCCGATCTTGTGCAAAGCTTAGCCGGCGAGATGAAAAAATTACAGATATCGCAGGCTAGGCTTGAAGATAATGTCCAGACTTTAACCAACCGCGTGGATAATGTGGAGATAGATGCACGGAAAAGTATTGATACATATTTGGAAGTGCAAGCTCAAAAAGTAGAAAAAGAATTAAATGAATGGCTAGAAGTAAAGGATCGCGAGATATCTGCAAAGATTGAAAGCGACGTATAAACAGCTGTAGAACAAGCGACTGCGGCCGCAAGTGTAATTATTGACGCTAGCGCTGCTGCACTACATGCCGAATTAACACAGATCAAATCCCGTGTGACTGCGGAGTTGCCAAATTGGCAACAGGAGGTCGCGCGGAGACTGTCTGCGTTGGAAAGCAATGTAAACAGTGGCGGACAGATCATGAATCCGACTCCGCGTACTGATTACTATAATAACGCTGACGGTAGGCAGGGTGCGAGTGCGCAACCGCAACCTAATGCGAATTATGAGCACGAACAACATGCGATACCGTGCAGCGCACATCACGAAGTAATGAATGTCACAGAATGTAGCAATCAGATGTGCAAAAAGGAGGACAATGTAATAAAACACAGGACATTCCAACCCTTCAATAGCGAAAAACGAAATGTCCACCCAATTGTATTTATTAAGAGCTTCAGGAATGTGTTTCCCAGGGCATGGACGGAAAGACAAAGAATACAGTTCGTGGTCTCCTTTATTCAAGGTGACGCGGCACTGTGGGCCACCGACGTGTCCGAAAAATGTCTAACGATGCAACAGTTTGAAGGTGCATTCTTGCAAAAATTCTGGTCCGATAGCGTCCAAGAAAGACTACGAAAGGAGTTGTACAGTCCAGAAATGAACAATCCTAAGATGGGAACGTTACGCAAATATTTCGAAAAGTATATAAACAAAACCAGGTACTGGGACGAGCCAGTGTCCGATCGAGACATAATCAGATTAATAAAAATGAAGTTGCCCAGTGAAATTAAAAGATATTTCATCAATGTGCCAGAATACGATATAGAACAATTCATGGAAATAGTTTTTTCTGTTGACTTATTGATCGAAGATATGAAAACCAAAAACAAGTGGAACCATGCAGGCTGTAATCAACAAAAAGCCGATTACAATAGCAGCCACAGTAACGGTAGTAACTTAGTACCAAATGGTAACGGGAATAGGCAAGAGCACCGGCAACAGAATCGAGGCAGAAACAATGGCAATGGTTATAACGGCAACGGTTATAATCGCCAAAATCGGAAGAGACATCATGATGGACGCATTACTAATGGATATAATGGTAACGGCAATCCGCAATTACGGAACAACCGAAACCAGTGGCGTGGTTGTAATGAACCGACCCCACAGTGGCAACAAAACACAGCGCCACAATGGAACGCCAACCCAGGTCCGTCACAGAACATGTCAGGAAGTTACAACCGACCACCGCAAAACCAGAGCCACACACAATATCAAAATACACCATCGGGGAGGCGGGGCGGCCAACCCAACAGTAGGAACAACAACAACCAGAACCACAATGTGAAGTTAGTGGAAGTGACTGACAACTGTCAACCCACTAATGCTCATCCGTTAAACTAAAGACAGCCACAATACGCTCTCCGTTGTTGGCTGCAGGATGGTGTAGTGAGGGCACATTCACGGATCACAGCCATAAACTGTGTATGCTGAGATACAATGAGGGAATAAAAATAGAAAAGAAATTTGTAGACATACTGCAGAAATGTAACCGAACCGTCAAAAGTGTTGTGCAGGCTATATTGTAAGCAGATATGTACGGAGCACCACTACAGATTATAGTCGATACCGGTGCGTCAAGCAATGTCATGAGTGCAAATTTTTACAAGTACTTGAGTCAAAATAATAGAATACCAGTATTGCCAGTGAAGAATTGTCGTGTAACAGGTGCAATAGGTGCACAATCTGATATCATAAAGCACCAGGTGCAAGTCGAGTTTACGGTAGGAAATGAAGCAATGATAAGCTCGTTCCTAGTAGTTAAGGGATTAGGTGTTGCTTGCATCCTGGGGATGGAATTTTTACGCCAGAGGGACGCAAAAATCGAGCTCTTGTGCGGGGAAGTAAGCCTTATGAATGAGGGTAGACGTGTAATTTTGCCATTGTTGAGGACACGGGAAGTGCACGGTAAATATTGCCGGAGCTTTCAGTCTAGATTCGAAGGAATACAGGTAATGAATTTATATTCTGACTTAAGTACAAGACAAGCATATTATAAAGATTTTATTACTGAAGACAAAGAGGAAAAAAGGAAACTGATGGCCATGAAAGTCAGGGAGTCAGAACATTTGACTGAAGCACAACAAAACGAATTGACTCAGCTACTTACAGATTATGAGAATGTGTTTTCGGAAAAACCCGATGTTATCGAGGGCTACACCTATAACATCAAAGTGGTACCTCACGATACTTTCTGTCACGCAAACTACACCATCCCGTGGTCAAAGGAGGAGGCAATTACGAAGGAAACAAGAAAAATACTTACAAAGACTTAAAGAAGTTTGCTCAGTAGAGCAACGTTTACATATATGAATAGTAGGTTAAGTTTATAGTGTATTTTTTTTGTGAGTAAATGTTCAGATTTTAGTGTAACATTTAAAGACAATGAGGCACGCAAGATTAGTGCGATTCAATTTTGTAGATGTTAAGGATTAATAGTATTTTTAAGCAATTGCATTTTGAAGAAAAAAAATGAACGTAGGTTTAAGAATATTTTACAAATTTCATGTTTAAAAATGCTTTAAAAAATATTAAAAAAATTCAACAGCATTTAATGATGAAAGAATTTTTCATTAGTGTGTCATGAATATTTTTGAGCTGTAGTAGTAATGAAACTTATGAAATTCAATATTATAGTGTATATGTTGTTCCATGTATTTATGTCTATACCGATCTTGAAATATGCTCAATCATAATTTACTAAACAACATGAGTGCAGGGTGTACATCACCCAAGGTACCTCATGTGTTGTGGTCAAGGTACAAAGCAAATCAGTAAACGCGACTACCGCTAAGCTCTGTTAAAATATATTGCCATCTGCTAAGGCCGAGATTTGCACGAATTTATAGTGTAAACAAAAGTCACAAATCTAACATTAATCTAGGAACTTGCACGCTAGGCCTAGATTATAAAATGTGTACGATAATGCGAGAGGCAAAGTTTTGTAAAGTCGAGCCTGGCTCTGGAGGTCAAGTACGCAATGAGTGGGCAGACATGACATGGGGACTTACCTCAGATGAGACGGAAATACAATTGTATAGTCAAAAAATCTGAAGGCAAGTACGACTCTAAGTGGATAATGAAAAGAGATAATTAGTGCGAGAGACTGGTAAAATCCAGCACGAGCCAAAATCCAGTTCAGACTGAATGAAATACATTAGTGTTTGTGAACTGATCGAAACAGTTACTTCAAACAGTGTGAAAAACTGTGAAGGTGAAACTGTGATACGGACAGTGAAGTGCTAGTATTGAACGTTCAACAGCGGTAAGGACGCCAAACGCCAATATTACGCACGAAAAACTGTGAATTTGCTTATAAATGTGAACTGTTAACGTGAAGTGACCCCACAGTCAACATTTTTGGGGCAGACTGTAGTTTCAGTGAGCACAATATTGCGAGATTGGAATGCGATGCGTGGACTGTTGCAAAACAGCGACCGCAGAAACGGCGAACGTTTGTGCTAAGCTCGTACTGGGACACTCACCAGTGCCTGCGAGTGCGGCGAAAACATAAATAGTTTTATCAAGACCAAAACTGACGTGTAATGGAAACACTGGCGCATCAAAACTTCATTCACGGGAGAAGATCCATGTAATGTATTCTGCAAGACAGTGCTAGCTTGACACTCGGAAACTGGCAAAAACTTAACAACTGCCGCACTAATAAATGCTTCTTTCCCACTAGCGTAACCATCTGCAGCGGGAAACAAATATTACGTTGGTTGTGTGTATGTTTCATGTACTACGTCGGAGATGCGTAGCAGAGCTGACTCCTGCCAACAAGCGCGGGGGGCGAATATCATCCCACTCCGCCACGCCCGGGCGAGACAGAAGCGCATCGCCAACCGTGCGGCCGATCAACTGATTCTGACGTTCCGCGACGGCGAGAGACACGCTGGCGTCGAGCGGGCGTTGACCTCTCCGCAGCCGCCGCGAACGCCGACCACCAAACACACCAACCGACGCCGTAGCGAGCTAAACGTCGCGGCGTAGATCATCAACGACACCGTAATCAATTGTTATAATGACCTCACTTCTTTGCATAGTGCAACAAAAAAAACTATTTGTAATGTATGCACATCTTGTACTCCAATGACATCCCACAAACAATTAAGTGAAAGTGACCAAAGCAGTTAGTCTGTCGTTCCGCCGAGGTTTTCCCCAGGGTTTCCCTACGGCCGCGCCAAATGGGGAGCGAACAGTTGACACCCCTGGGACTTCTACAGACTAACTCGTGGTTGTATACCTTGAACACTGAAAAAGTTGCAACCCTAAGATGAAGCAGCCAAAATGAAACTAATTGTATTCTATGTCCTTTTGTACATGACTGTATACGTAACCAATTGTATATTACATTGCTATGTAGATAACTTCATCTGTATTACACCTTGTATACAACACACCTCAGTAATTACTACGGTGTAAACATACGATGTGACATATGTAGACTGTGAAAGAAAAATCTGCGTGTGGACACTGTGGACATGAAAGAGGAAATATTTATGTCAAAAAACACGAACATTTTTATGACATAAACATTTCGGGGGGCAATATAGCGTCCCCAGTGCTATATTACGAAAATACTTAAAAAACAATATTTATGAAGAAGAGACATTTAAAAATTGAATAATATATTTTTATCATGTAGCCGTAAAACAATAATTTCTATGTCGAGAAATGCAAAGAAATGCAATACAAACAAAGTGATCTAAAGAGACGACAAGATACGCTCTTTTGTTAATTTTTTTAGTCGACTTCACTTCCTATCTTGTCTTTGTTGTGTATAGACGGACATCTTGCGAGTGCTGGCAAATGTAAGCATATTTGTATGAGTTAAGCCTATAATATACCGATTTAATATTATTGTGCACTTTTAATTTGCAAGAGGTGATCCCGATTTCATGTCCGCCTTCCTTGAATTAACCCGCATTCAAGTAATTTACAGTTCAACAATCGCAGCGGCCGATGCAGCCAACGACGCCATTACGTGGCGATATTAACTTATGAAAAATTAGCGGAAGCGGAAAACTCGCCCGCTATTAACATAATATTAATTTTTCTCCACAGCCGCCCGACGTTGCAGAAAATACTTAGCTTTAAGATTCTTATTTTCAGTACCATAGCCGAGACCCAGAGCCAGGACTCCGACTACAATACAATGGTTAACGGAGGTAAGAAAAATACTCTCGCGCGTGTGTGGGCCGCAATTGTAATTAATAACTAAAGATCTTTTGCTTTAAAGTGAACTGACTAGCCGAGGAAATTAATATGAAAAGTTTATTACATTGTTCAACTTATATGCTCATGTTTTAAGATTCAGCGAGTCTAACCTTCATTAACGTAACAAATAATTTGAGATTAATATTGTTTAAAAGGAGAACTTCAGGAAAGCCATTAATCGAAAAATCAAAATTAAATGGAATATCATTTTTATTAAGGCCCACCACGTAAGTCGGCAACAATCAAAAAATAATAATAACAATAATTATATATTAACTCCGCCATTGCCGGTCCCAAGCACGGATCCTCATCTTGCAAGTGATGAGGGAGGAGGAGGGGGAGGAGTAACAACCTCGTAAAAAAACCTGGGTCCATCTGGCTCCGGATGGTAGCACCCTGTGAGGGCCCCTGCCTAGGGTTGCAGGTGAAAACCGGTCAACGGTCTCATAAGCGGATGAGGAATTTTTAACTCCCAACGGCTGAGAGCGGAGGAACCAAAAATCTATAACTGCAAGCGTCTGTACCCAGATTGGGCGGCTTGTGGGCGGCGTCTGTTCCTCATGTTAGAGGCGGCTGTTTCAAGAAAACCTTCTAACGCTAACAACGTTAGTCGTATTCCTGGTAGGTTACGCAAGTAATCTCCCCAACTTTGAAGAATTTCAACAGTTACAATCTTAACGCATGATGGAAATGTCTTTCAATAACGAAACTACCCCAGGTGGCCAATCCACCGTCGGCAACGACGCAAGCAGACCCATGGATTCTGGGGAGTCTGCAACACCATGCAAATCCAACAAGATTAAACCCAGAAAAATCTCCAACATAGCAACTCACAACATAAACTCCCTTCTCAAAGTGGGAAAACTTTAGCACCTTACGGACCAGTTACACACGGAAGACATACAAATTGTGGCGCTACAAGAAACTCGCTTCACTGATGAAAACACATTTGAATCAAACAAATTCAGAATATTTAAAGGAAAACCTGGAAAAATTGTAATGAAGAAATGCCCTCAGCTTGGCACAGCTTTTGCTGTAAACACAAAAATTCTGAACTCTGTCGAACATTTTTGGTCAACATCATCGAGAACATCTTTCCTCACTTTTCGATGTGCAAATAAAAAATACACATTAATCAATGTTCACGCTCCCACAAATGACAAAAATAATGCTAAAAATAGGGAAGAAACAGATGAATTCTGGGAAAACCTTAAGGATCATATATCAGAAATCCCAGAAAACAATGCAAAAATACTTCTAGGAGATTTTGACGCTCAGGTTGGAAAAGAAAAGAAATTCCGCGATATTGTCGGCAACATTCCCGCACACAAACGAACCAACAAAAATGGAGAAAGGTTAATTATGCTCTGTAAGCAGTTTAAACTCTAGCTAATGTCAACACGTTTTAAACATCTTCCCAGAAAACAAAAAACCTGGGTATCTCCGATAAAGAGTATCGGAGAATTTCAAATAGATCACGTTGCCATCTCCTCCAAATGTGAAAAAGAAATATTGAACACACGTGTGCGAAAATCTCTAAACCTCGACTCCAATCACTATCTCACGAAAATAAAAACTAAACTGATCCCACAAAACAAACAGAAAAGCAGAAACGGTGAATATAAAAACAGAAATAAAATAAATTTTGATCTTACAACCCTGAGAAATTACAACCTTAAGTCCAACTCTAACCTCAAGGATTTTCAGAAAAAACTAGAGACATTCTCCCCTTCACAAAACCTCCAAGAATTTCAGAACAACTTGATTGAGGCAACAGAAACAACCTTTCCAAAAAAGAGCAAACCGAGACACCCGTGGTGGGACAGCAACTGTAATGAAGTTCTGCATGAAAGACTTAAAGCCTGGAAAAAGTGGACCTCACATAAAACTGAAAACAACTTTGATGAATTTAAGGAAGCCAGAAAGAATGCCTCGAAAACTATTCGCAACACCAAGAGACAATATGAAAAACAACAACTGGACTCAATCGAAGAGAATTTCAAGAAATGCAACACGGCAGCTTGGTACAAAACATTCAACCAGAAACTCCGAGGATACCAGTCCCCTTGCCTAAACCTTATGAGAAATAATAAAACTCTCGCCACCAACAATACTGAAAACTGTGAAATCCTGGCTGAATATTTTGAGACACTCCTAAACTGCCAAACACCCATCCAGACTCTCAGTTTTACGCAACCAGAAACATTACCAACACATTCAACACCTCCGACACGAGAGTAAATCACAAACATAATCAAAAATCTCAAAAACAGGAAAGCATGTGGAGAAGACACAATTACAGCAGAAATGCTCAAGCTTGGGGGAGAAACATCAGTAGAAGCACTACACAAAGAACTTGAACAAGTATGGGAAACCAAGAAAATCCCAAGTCACTGGAAAACTGCCCTAATTCACCCTTTGTTTAAAAAAGGTGACAAAAGGGATGTTAACAAGTATCGTGGAATATCGCTTCTCCCAGTCCCATACAAAATTCTATCAAAGGCCCTGCTCAATCGTGTATCACCAATTATGGAGGGAAAACTTGGAGAATATCAAGCTGGCGTCAGACCAGGAAGATCCTGCGCCGAACAAATTTTTAACTTCAAAACAACAATGAACTATTTATCTACAAGGAGCAAGAAATATTTCATAACATTCATTGATTTCAAAAAAGCTTATGATTCAATCGATAGGGACACACTCATCAAAACACTTCGAGAATATGAAATAGATGAAACAACAATCACCATAATCAAAGAAACATTAACAAATACAACATCAAAAGTAAAATTCCAAGGAGAAATTTCACGGCATTTCGAGGTCAAAACCGGCGTCAGACAAGGAGATGCGCTGTCCCCGGTACTCTTCAACTGTGTTCTGGATAAAGTCATAGCAGAATGGAGAAAACTCACGCAAAAACATGGAGTTGAGAAAGTCCAAATTGGAGGGAAGTGCTACAGAGCCATTGAAACCAACTGTTTTGCCTTCGCTGACGATCTCGCCTGTTTAGCTTACACACAAAAAGACACAATAAAACAAATAGAATTACTTAAAGAAACTGCTGAAAAAGCAGGCTTGCAAATTTCATTTGAAAAGACAGAAATCATTACAAATATCAAAAATCCACCAAAGAAAATAACTACGAAATACGGGAAAATACAGGTATCTAAACATTTTAAATATCTTGGTGAACTAATTCAGCCTGTGGCAAAAGGTCATCCAGCCTGCAGGGCTAGAATACAAAAACTAGAGACAGCAATTCACTACTGCAGACAAATGTATTCAGAAAAATGTATATCCAAAAACATTAAACTCAGACACTAACAGACTGTCATTAGACCGCAGATACTATATGCATCAGAAACACTGGCAAATTTTACATACGCAGAACAGATAGAAAATCGTGAAAGAAGAATTGTGAGGACAATTCTTGGACACAGGAAAATAACAGATGATCAAGGCAAGTCTGTATACAGACTAAAAAGCAACAAAGAAGTGTATACGAAGTGCAGCAAAATTACAGACGAAATTAGAAAAAGAAGATGCTCCTTTTATGCTCACATCATGAGGATGAACCCGAATAGACTTACAAAACAAATATTTTCGTACATCGCAAATCTAAAAAATAAAAATTTATGGTTTATCAACACAGAAAGAGATCTAAAAGAAATGGACATAGATCAGGAAACAATATTTAACAGAAACCTTTTTAGAAAAAAACTGAATTCATTCACGGGTTTCGGTGTGAAAATTAAGAAGACTTGTGGAACTAAATGGTCTGAAGAGAGAAAAGCCGCCTTCAGCGCAAGAATGAAAGAAGTGTGGACTGAGAGAAAGAAGACTTCCTAGAAGCGCAAGAAATAACTGTTTTCACGGTCTTTAACGGCCAAATTTGTATAATAATAATAATAAATAATAATATATTAAATTACGACGGCCGACGGACGCGAGAGGCTGTATCAAACTGAAAGAAAATTATGTAACCTTCTAGAGCAGGGGCGGGCAGGAATTCTGCACGTGTGCGGTGCACATGCACGTGTGCAGTTAACAGGTGTTCTGCATGCACACAGGGGCAAGCTGGCCACCCGCTTCTCTCCCCTCCCCACCATACCGTCTCTCCGCTTCTTCCCCTGTAATACGTTTTGTTTCCTGGCCTGCTTTATTGAATGAAGGAATAAGGTTAGTAGGAGTGCTTGAAAGTAATCATCGTTTGAAAGAGTACCTATTACCTACGATACGTTTTATTTAATTATCACAGGTGGAGTTTACAATACGTTTAATGTCTGGAACAAAATTTCTACATACAGACAAACGCAAACAGTTACGCAAATTTTCATTACTGATGTTTGCTCTTAACCGAGACTTATTAATTTTCATAACAGAAAAAAATCTCTCAAACGCATGTCGAGCCAAACATTGACATTATCTTCGCGGCTTCACGATGGAGACGAGGAGACTTGCTGTGGAAAGTCGTGATAAAAATCTATCACACGTCTTTCCAAAAGGAACCTGTCTCTCAGACGAGAATTACGCTGTAGATCTATTAATTCCATTTGTAAACTGGGATCAATATCATCTACAGAAACAGCAGATTGTCTCGAGAACTATTCAAAACCTTGGGATAAGTAAGATATATCCCCAAATCGCTTGAGAAATTCCTCTTTTATTGCACTAAGAACGGCAACATACTGAAATTTATTATAATGGCGTTCAATATTAAACTTCCGCTGACCAGCGAGAATACTGTCACATATTATACATTTCCAATTTTCACGTTTTTGCACAGAGAAAAAATGATTCTCCCATTCCTTTTTAAAAGATAGCAAATCTCCAATTCTCCGTTTCCTTGATTCACTCTGCATTTTCCGGTAATTGAAATTCACTACGTAGTGGTCGCTTCGCTTCAACGTCCGCAGCTTAGCCTGGAACTACACTGTGGCAACCTGCCGGCTGTCGCCACTGCTCCGTTCGACGATTGCACGCGAGCAGCACACGTGCAGCGCTGTGTGCTCATGAGCTGCGTGCAACGTTTGCCCGCCCCTGTTCTAGAGGAAACAGCTCTGAGGTCGCAACCTACACTCAGTTGTTTTAGAAAAATTCTGGAAGTAGGAGTTTAAGAATTCTTGAACATAGTATTCATCATAGGAAAATTGGGACTGTTGTTAGTCTTCAGCTTACGATATCCATGATCTTGTGGTGACGAATGGTGCCATTTGATCCCTGCTGCAGGTGCTTAAAGCGTTGTAACTACAGGTATTCTGTTAGCCAACCTTGCGAAATCGCACCGACAGTATAAAGAGACCATCGTAGCCATACGTGAGAAGGATTTGATTGTGTCAGCCGCCTATGATGTATCTCGTTACGCTTCAGGATGTGTCGCAGTTTTGTCCGCGACCGCATATGCTAAGCATCGGACGGCAATGGGCAATGAAGACGACTTACTTGAGTATTTCCGATCGAATTAGTTGTGGTTCTCTTTGTGCAGATGTGTACATGTGATCTTCCGTGGGTTGATAATTTACTCTGAAGCCCACGTTTCAGTTCCTATTATTTAGTTTCGTTCCGGACGTTATGTCGCAGAAAACCGCGTGACAAGTGGTGTAGCTTATTCACCAGTTTTAAGGTGAGCTATTAACTGTAATTAATTAACATTTAGAGCAATAATTAGCTATGCTTGGAGCTTCGAGCACATGTCGTCTCCAAACTTTGTAAATGAGCGCTTGGCGTCATTGGCTGGCTTGGTGCAGGTCTTGTTACATTCGACGCCATATTGGGCGCCTGGGGGCCGGATGGAGATGAAATAATGATGAAGACAGCTCAACACCCAGTCCCTGAGCGGAGAAAATCCCCGACGCAGCCGGGAATCTAACCCGGGCCCGTAGGACGGCAATCCGTCACGCTGACCATTCATCTATCGGAGCGGACGTCTCTAAACTGTATCAAGTGGTGACTGCGACAGTAAAACTACAGCCTAATGAATTTCAGACATATTAATTTCTACGTGTGAACTTTTCTTGAATATACTGATTTGTTAAAGTAGTAAAATTCATTTATCGGTTAAGTTCCCGTTTCCTTTTGATTATAAATAGTTATAACATGTTATTCCAGTATGGAGGATTTGATTCTGGACTTGCGAATTGGAGATTGCGGGTAGCAGGATTCCCGATTGCTTTTTGTCTGTCCGGACAAATAATGATCAGGCTCTTCTACACGGTAATAGTGTTTATGGACGCAGAAACGCGTACAAAAGTGCACCAGAAACCCAACCCCTTTAACCCGCCGCCACGCAGTATGAGCGAACGATGATCATTTTGTATGTGCGTGTATGTGTTTGTGTGTGTGTGTGTGTGTGTGTGTGTGTGTGTGTGTGTGTGTGTGTGTGTATGTGTGTGACGTCACTGCAGCTTTTCACGAGGAGATCGGAACGTAGCCGGACAAGCGGACGTGTGGGTGCTGCTTATTGCTATGTTTCAGAAAGGTCGAATAATTGCCATGACGGACATGAGAGGATCGTACTAACAGATCCCATAGACAGTTAAAAAAATGGTTCAAATGGCTCTGAGCACTATGGGACTCAACTGCTGAGGTCATTAGTCCCCTAGAACTTAGAACTAGTTAAACCTAACTAACCTAAGGACATCACACACATCCATGCCCGAGGCAGGATTCGAACCTGCGACCGTAGCGGTCTCGCGGTTCCAGACTGCAGCGCCAGAACCGCGCGGCCACTTCGGCCGGCCCATAGACAGTTAGCTGTGGTGTACTGACTATAGATCGACCGGTGATGAGAAGGGCTCAGGACAACAGCCTCGTAGGAACAGTTGTACACGAGTCTTGCCAGAGAAAATCATAGTAGTGTTCGATAGGCTCTCGCTTCAGCATTTTTCAATAGCATCGCATTTCAAGAATTTGCCTCTTCTACTTGTCTGAATTACCTATCGTCCACGTTTCACTTTCATACGAGGAAACACTTTTGTGGCTTAAATTCAAAGAAATAGTATCAGCAGCAATTCAGAGATTTATAACAAATAAATTAACAAACGAAGGAGCTGATCCTCCTTGGTACACAAAACGTGTTAGAACACTGTTGCAGAAACAATGAAACAAACATGCCAAATTTAAACAGACGCAAAATCCCCAAGATTGGCGATCCTTTACAGAAGCTCGAAATTTAGCACGGAGTTCAATGCGAGACGCCTATAACAGTTTCCACAACGAAACTTTGTCTCGAAACCTGGCAGAAAATCCAAAGAGATTCTGGTCGTATGTGAAGTACGTTAGCGGCAAGAAACAATCAATGCCTTCTCTGCACGATAGCAATGGAGATACTATAGAAGACAGTGCTGCCAAAGCAGGGTTACTAAACACAGCCTTCCGAAATGCCTTCACAAGAGAAGACGAAGTTAATACAACAAGAATTCGTATCGAGAACAGCTGCCAACGTGAGTAACTTAGAAGTAAATATCCTCGGAGTAGTGAAGCAACTTAAATCACTTAATAAAAGCATGTCTTCTGGTCCAGACTTTATACCACTTAGGTTCCTTTCGGAGTAAGCTGATGCATTAGCTCCATACTTAACAATCATATACAACCGTTAGCTCCACGAAAGATCCGTACCCAAAGAGTGGAAAGTTGCACAGGTCACACCAATATTCAAGAAAGGTAGTAGGAGTAATACACTAAATTACAGGCTCATATCATTAACGTCGATATCCAGCAGGGCTTTAGAACATATATTGTGTTCGGACATTATGAATTACCTCGAAGAAAACGGTCTGTTGACACTCATTCAACATAGGTTTAGAAAACATCGTTCCTGTGAAACACAACTAGCTCTTTATTCACATAAAGTGTTGAGTGCTATTGACAAGGGATTTCAGATCGATTCCGTATTTCTGGATTTCCGGAAGGCTTTGACAATGTACCACACAAATGGCTCGTAGTGAAATAGTGTGCTTATGGAATATCGTCTCAGTTATGTGACTGGATTTTTGATTTCCTGTCAGAGAGCTCACAGTTCGTAGTAATTGACAGAAAGTCATCCAGTAAAACAGAAGTGATTTCCAGCGTTCCCCAAGCTAGTGTTATAGGCCCTTTGCTGATCCTTATCTAAATTAACTTTTTTGGAAACACTCTGAGCAGCCGTCTTCGGTAGTTTGCAGATGACGCTGTCGTTTATCGACTAATAAAGTCATCAGAAGACCAAAACAAACTACAAAACGATTTAGAAGAAATATCGGAATGGTGCGAAAAGTGGCAGTTGACGCTAAATAACGAAAAGTGTGAGGTCATCCACATGAGTGCTAAAAGGAACTCAAACTTCGGTTACACGATAAATCAGTCTAATCTAAAAGCCGTAAATTCAACTAAATACCTAGGTATTACAATTACGAACAACTTAAATTGAAAGGAACACATAGAAAATGTTGTGGGGAAGGCTAACCAAAGACTGCGTTTTATTGGCAGGACACTTAGAAAATGTAACAGACATACTAAGGAGACTGCCTACACTACGATTGTCCGTCCTCTTTTAAAATACTGCTTCGCGGTGTGGGATCCTTACCAGATAGGACTGACGGAGTACATCGAAAAAGTTCAAAGAAGGCAGCACGTTTTGTATTATCGCGAAATATGGGAGAGAGTGTCACAGAAATGTTACGGTATTTGGGCTGGACATCATTAAAAGAAAGGCGTTTTTCGTTGAGACGGAGTCTTCTCACGAAATTCCTATCACCAACTTTCTCCTCCGAATGCGAAAATATTTTGTTGACACCGACCTACATAGGGAGGAACGCTCACCAAGATAAAATAATGGAAATCAGAGCTCTTACGGAAAGATATGGTTGTTCATTCTTTGCGCGCTATACGAGATTGGAATAATAGAGAATAGTGAAGGTGGTTCGATGAACCCTCTGCCAGGCACTTAAATGTGATTTGCAGAGTATGCATGTAGATGTATATGTAGAACACTCCAGACAAATCTCTTCAGACTTCATATTAGTCTTTACCAAACTGCCCTTTCTCTAAAACTGTTTTCTTGTTATTGTCAGTTTCCATTTTATGTCTTCGCTACATTGTCCATTATCCGTTACTTTGCTGTCTGAGTATAAGAACTCAACAACTACTTGTAGTGCCTGACTTCCTAATCCAATTCCCTCAGTATCGACTGATTTCTTTCGGCTTCACTCTATTACCCCTGTAGTTTTTGATGTTAACACTATACTCTGCTTTCAAGACTTTGGAAATATGCGCCGTTTCCGAGTTATCTAATACTGAATGTAGCCAATCAGATCAAAGCGCACGCAGATTCAAGCAGCTTGCAAGAAGAGGTGTCACGAAACGTGTTCTTCGTGTGGTTTCCTTAAGCCGAACAAACGTGCGTTAAATTTATCACTTCCAAAAATCTGGTAATGAGCATTTCAACAAGTGGAAGCTCACGGACCCACAAATGTCTGGGCACTACTGGATTTTAGCGCGCGCAAGTGCTTGAATTTTCACGTGCAACGAAATGATTGGGTAACTTTAGTGCTAAATAATTCAGAAATTGCGCAACGGATCGAATTTTTTTCTTCGCAGTTATTTCTCAGCACAACCTCCCTAGCAACGAATTTACAGGCTCTTCAGACCGTTTCTGACCACCTTGCATAACGAAACATCCTGACGTCATTTTAAACTAACAAACAGATTTTTAAATATTCTTCAAAAATTTCACTAGTATTCCTTAATGGTAACACATTTATTTGTTTTTCTGACAGATATATAATGCAGATTATAAGCAGCATTATATATATTCTATGATGTATAGCAAAAAATAATCTTTGCATATACAGCAGTTGACAATGACAACTGCGTATATTCTCGTAAAATATTCCTTATGCTGATTATATATATATATATGTGTTTACTAAGCATATGATCGTATTATTACACGAATATTACGGAATATTGTCATTATCATACGCTAGAGAACATTACGTATACGTCATCCACGTTACGATGGACTGAAAAACGACGTACACATTAAACACCACTATATACACTTCGAGTAACGTATTATAATAAAATATGTGTCATTTGTGTAGCAGAGATACCGATAATGGTGGGCAAGTCCCGATAGGTCCGGTAAAATATAATTCTACTAACAAGCTTGTTATGTCAAACAAATAATTAATAATACGAAATCTTTACAATTTCTGCAAGCTGCAGAGCGTCAGATGCAAAGAACGTTTTCAAGACACTACCCATTCCGTACGATTGCTTTTAGAAATCCTTAGCCATCTCTGACAGAGTTACAATGTCATCGCCAAACCGAAAAGTTTATATTTCTTCTCCCTGAACTTTATAATGCGTGTTCTTCACAGCTTGCTCAATGCACAGGTTGAATAATATTTGGGCTAGGCTGTGACCCTGCCTCATCCCCTTTTCAATATTGTTTTCCCATTTATATCTTTATACTCTTAATACTTCAGTCTCATTTCTGCAAGAGTTGTAAATAGCCCTTCACTCGCTGTATATTAGGCCTTCAAAATCTCAAAGAGTATACAATCCAGACAACAACACCAAAGAATTTCTATGACAAAGCGTAGGAGAATGATGCAAGGTCCTAACAGAGGTAGTTTTACGTTGTCTTCCTCCGACCATTATGGGGATGAATGATGATGATGAAAACGACACAACCACCCCTAGTCATCTCGGGGCAGGATCCCAGTATTCTGAAGCATGAGCCAAGACTCTTGTGTTTTCAAACTATCTTTTACGTGTGTTCTCGAGGCAATGCTCAGCTATGGCCGACTTATCGAGTTCCCTTTGCTTAATATTTCTCTCGTGCTCGGTACGACGTCCTGCAACAGTGCGAACCGTTTGGGCTATATAAAGGGTGAATCACGAAGATATGCAGTTATTTTAAGATGTTACTCTACAAGTAAAACTAAAGAAGAAAGTTAATATAAACATAGGTCTCCAAATGTTTAGTTACTGAGTTACGGCTAACAAAAGATTTTGCCTGAAATTTAGCAACTTCGCTTATACGAAGCCATCGCAAACTGCACGACGTTAAAGTAAAGCACGATTTCCATTTATTTTGTTGTTATTGGTCTGGTAATGGAAATGGCGTGTGGCTAGGGCCTCCCGTCGGGCAAACCGTTCGCCTGGTGCAAATCTGTCAAGTTGACACCACTTCGGCGACTTGCGTGTCGATGGGCATGAAATGATGATGATAAGGACAACACAACACCCAGTCCCTTAGGAGAGAAAATCTCCGACTCAGCCGGGAATCGAACCCGGGCCGTTAGGCACGACATTCCGCCGCGCTGACTACGCAGCTACCAAGGGCGGACATTGGTCTGGTGAATGACCCAGACTTGTATCTGCAGCAGTTTTCCAGAACATCCAGAGAAGCAAGGATTATTATACAAGTAAATTTGGAGAACCAATATGTAATGAAAATGGAAAATTGCTGACATTTTGCCACTCACAACTATTTAAAAATCACAAATTCACTCTTTAAGAAAAAGGATATACGCAAGTATACTTGGGCCAGCAGAGGTCTTAGATCAATAATTGACAACATCTTAGTAACTGATAAGCTAGCGGGCCAAGTAAGGGAAACAAGAGTTTATAGAGGATCAGATGGTTTCTTACAAATCTCCAGAACAGATCTTTTTTGTAAAATGGAAGAAAATAACCAAACAAGTAAAAAACCAACAAGATCAAAGTGTTTATAAGGTACACTTGCTTGAAGAGGACAGTATTAAACACCTGTACCAAAGGGCTAGCAAACTTAGAAACTAAAGAAAACATAGAAGAAGAATGGCAAACTCTGAAGAATACTATAAGCAGAGTAGCGGGAGAAGCTCTCGGTAAAAAGAAAAGAATACGGAAAAGAAAAGGCCTAAAAATTTGGAATGAGGATATATGAAAGCTGTCAAAGAAAAACAGGATGCATATATAAAACACTTAAACAACCCCCACTGTTGAGAGCAAACAATGCTATAAGGAGAAAAGAAAGAGCGCTAAACGCGTAGTAAGTAAAGCACATCAGGAACACTGGATTAGGTTTATTTCTAATAACGAACTCGATATCCACGAAAGACAACAAATGGCATGTAAGTTTTTAAAAACCTTAAACACAACAGAAAGAGAGAAGATGCAAATAAATAGTATTGAAGAAGAACAGTGGATAAATCATTACAGAGAATTGTGATATGATCAAACAGCACAAGAAACTCAAATTGAACAACTATACGAGAAAGGATTAGATGAAATACGGTCTGACGAATTAACATCTGCACTAACATCACTTAAGAACAGAAAAACAAAAGGAAAAAACGGCATTAGTGCTGAATTATTAAAAAATGGAGGAATGACGCTACATCTCTTCAACGAATGTTGGAAGAAGAAGAGTATCCCCAAAGACTAGAAAACAGCTAGAGTGATATCATTTTTTGAAAAAGGAGATAAAAGCCAATGCAGAAATACAGAGGAATAAGTTTACTGGACTCAACATACAAGGTGTACGCTAAGATTTTAAATACAAGACTTAAACACATAGCAGAAGCAGTATAGTATGAGGAACAAATGACGTTTAGGAAACGACGCTCCACAATAGAGGCAGTTTTTATTCTACAGCAAAAAAGTCAATACACGCGCATCATTACTTCCTCGCATTATGAATGCAATAGACGAAATTAAGAACAACCATGTGTAACTGAAACGAGCAAGAAAATCTGTTCATACACGTGCAGCTAAATGCACTGAACTCGGTGGACACATTTTCAAACATTTATTCTGAATATATTGTGAAATTGTATGTACACTGTACAGTTTCATTAACACGGCGCTTTGTTTTTTCCGGTTTAAGATGATTTCACGTGTGCTCTGGTATTAATAAAAGCAGATTATCTGACACGTTCATACAGTTTCAGTTAACGTTATTACCATAATTTTTCCAAAATTAAATTCTCTACAGCTTCTGTTGAAAACTTCGTGTAATTGTCTGGGATTTACAAAAAAATTAATAAATTTAAAAATTAATAAATTAATAAATTAAAAATTTTAGAATATTACTTCTTTGCTTTCGTGGATGACCTGGAAAACTGCAGATACACGTCTGGGAGTAACAACAAAATAAATGAAAATCGTGCTATAGCTTAACCTTGCACAGTTTTGTGATGGCTTCATACTAGCGAAGTTGCTAAATATCAGGCATAATCTTTTATCAGCCGTTCAAATGGCTCTGAGCACTATGGGACTTAACGACTGAGGTCATCAGTCCCCTAGAACTACTTAAACCTAACTAACCTAAGGACATCACACACATCCATGCCCGAGGCAGGATTCGAACCTGCGACCGTAGCGGTCACGCGGTTCCAAACTGACGCGCTTAGAACCGCACGGCCACACCGGCCGGCTTATCAGCCGTGACTCTGTAACTAAACATTTGCGGATCTATGTTTACATGAACTTTTTTCTTTAGTTTTACTTGTAGAATAACATATTAAAATATTTGCATATCTTCGTGAATCATCCTGTGCTTCCGCACTCGCGAAGGACACTAAACACACCCGGAACACGAAGAGCTATGTCATATTTAACAGGACGCAACATGTCTCGTATCATGGGAGTCAGCGGAACAAATATCGATCAGTGTGCATAGGTTTCCCGTACACTGAATGACCAAACCGGCCTCCTGTCTTCCGTTCAACTGAAACATCTAAGAACTGTAGCTTGCCATCCTTCTCCATCTCGATGGTAAATTCAGTGTTGGGATGGACACAGTTCATGTGATCCACGAACTGCTGCAGCATATTTTCACCGTAAGGCCATACCAGGAAGATGTCATCGACGTACCTAACGAAGCAAGACGGAAGCAAGACCACGTATTTACAACATGTTGGAAAACAGTATTTTTGAGTTTGCTTTTATGATAAAATCAGCAAGTCAGATAGACTCAAGAACGGCCTACCGCGAGGATCTCTCCTCGCCACACCGTCACGTTACAATCTGTATATAAGTAACGTGCCAGAAACTGTATGCAGAAAGTTCTGCTACGCATGGCATCCCGCCACTGCATTTCGAAGCAAGCACCTAGAGGATGGAGGAAATGTGCTCACACAAAACCTGAAAGTACTTGCTGTTTATTACAGAAATTGCAGATGATGCCCTAACCGTACAGAAACTGAAGTGACAGCTCTCTACCTCAACAACCGTTTACCAAACCAGCCGTCAAAAGTCATCGTCAGTAGCAAAACGGTTAAGAAAAACCGTTACCTTACATATCTCGGAATCAAGCTAGACCATTCACTTCCGTTCAAGATTAACCTCAGCGTCACCTGCAACAAAATTAAAGACCAGGAACTACATTATACGGAAACTAGCTTGAACATTTTGGGGGGGGGGGGGGAGAGGGGGGGCCTCAAGCTGACACTCTCCGTACATCGGCCTTGTCTCTTGTATACTCTGTGGCTCAATATTCACCACAAGAATGGCACAAGTGTGTGCACGTTAGTAAAGTGGATGTCCATTGGAACGAGATCTGATGAATCAGCTCCACTACCCCGCTGTCCACTCTCAGTACCATTGCTCCACCACATATGAGACAAGAAGTAGTGATCAGTCAATGTGGAAACATTAATAACTTAGAATTTCCCCAATGGCTATGTGACCAGAAAATCAAACCACTTCCAAGTGAGCCCCTGCGCTGAAGCAAATAATTTCTAGTTTACTTACGTATGTTTGCAGGTGGGGATATTCAGCCACCAAGTAATCGCTGAAATTCATGGGAAAACCATTAGTGTCTGTTATTATGCACAATTCACTACTAGTTTCGGTTAATGACCATTATCAAGCTTAGCCTAAAACGAATACATCAAATCATTAGAGATTATATAGTTTACAGGGAAATGTAGGGTTAAATAGTAGGCCACTTACTGGCATAAATTTGCTCGTTTGAGACCAACATAGCGCGTAAAATTTTTTTCACAATAATATCTCTGTCCAATAGCTTTCCTCTAGAAACAAGTGCACATCGACAGCTAATGACACACTGACAGATGTAGTTAGGCCAAACAGTCATGGACACCGTCGAAGACAACGCCATTGCAAAGATAAAAAGTATAGTACATGCTAACAACAGCAGTATCAATTTACTAAGAGATACATGATAATCTTTGATTTCATGTAAACACTTTACATTACTGAGCTAGATCGCGAAATGCCGCCTATACAAACGTAATACATCAAGGAATGCCACACTAGCAGCCTTTGTAATCTAAAATATATCATAAGTGCCGAAAATAAATCGGCTTAGACCATAGAAAACTGTTTATTGACGTTAGCACACCAAGTAAAGCCACATTCGCGAAATTTTGCATATTACAAAACATCGAATTTGCTGAAACGTAAGTTCGCTAGGGGATATTGCTGGGCTAGAATGTTGCTATGTTAACAGATAAAAACCAAAAAAGCATATACTAGCAAGTAAACATCAGGTCTCAGAATGATGCATCTTAAAATGTCATGTGCAGTGTGAATAACAAGAAAGCCAAAATCATGTAGTATCCTATATCAAACCATATTATAAAAGTAACTGCATTCCTCTTGAACATAGAGATTAAGCTTCATCGCACTTCTAATTCCACATACCCAACGGAAGATGTAGGGGAGGAGGGGGCGGACTTTCTAAGCCGTAGGTTTTTTTGATGAATGTCGGTGTACAACATACTACAGAGAAAGTGGGAGGAAATGGTGCAATTTTTTTTTTTTGAGTCTTGGAGGAATATCCTAGTGGTGGTCTGTAATATTGATAATAAAAAAGTATTAGCACTGTTTCCTCCCGCTTTCTCTGTAGTATGTTCTACACTCACATTCATCAAAAAGAATCTACGGTTTAGAAAATCACATCTGTCATTGGGTATGTGGAATTAAAAGTAGGGGTCCCATATAACTCCAGCTCCACACGCCCCACACCATTACACAGACTCCACCAGATTTAACAGTCCCCTGCTGACATGCAGCGTCCATGGACTCATGAGGTTGTCTCCATACCCGTACATGTGAAACGAGACTCGTCTGACCAAGCAACGTGTTTCCAGTCACTGGCAGTCCAATGTCGTTATCGACGGGCCCAGGCGAGGTGTAGGGCTTTGTGTCGTGCAGTCATCAAGGGTACAAGAGTATCGATGATATTTCGTTGAATGGTTCGCACGCTGACACTTGTTGATGGCCCAGCATTGAAATCTGCAGCAATTTGCGGAATTGTTGCACTTCTTTCACGTTGAACTTTTCTCTATAGTCGTCGTTTGTCCTGTTCTTGTAGGATGTCGAGTATTTGATGGTTTACCGAATTTCTGATATTCACGGTACGCTCGTGAAATGGTACCGCGGGAAAATCCCCACTTCATCAATACCTCGGAAATGTTGTGTCCCATCGCTCGTGCGCCGACTGTAACACCACGTCCAAACTCATTTAAATCTTGATTACCTGACATTGTAGCAGCAGTAACCGATGTAACAACTGCGGCAGTCGCGCTGTGTAGACGCGTGGTTTGAGGCGCCTTGCCACGGTTCACGCGGCTCCCCCTGTCGGAGTTTCAACTCCTCCCTTGGGCAAGGGTGTACGCTTTGTCCTTAGCGTAAGTTAGCTTACGTTAGATTAAGTAGTGTGTAAGCCTAGGGACCGATGACCTCAGCAGTTTGGTCCCATAGGAACTTAACACAAATTTTCCGATTTTTTAACAACTGCGCCAAACGCTTGTTGTTGTTTTACAGCCGTTGCCGACCGCAGCGCCTTCTTCTGCCTGTTTGCATATCTCTGTATTTGATATATTGAACTTCAGCGAGATATATCTCAGAGCAGTTAAACAAGATACTTTAATGGCTGGGCGATTGTAGTTTGTTTGGTCATGAAATTCGCCTAGCGATATGCGGCTATTAATACTAACATTTCAGCAATCACCGTATGATTTCGCGATTAAAGTTGTTTTTTACTGATCCTCGTTTATCAGAATCCGAGCCTACAACCTATAACCAGACTTGTTAACGTATTACTTTTGATTTGCCAATCTTTGCCAAACGTTTTATCGAACACTTTCAATGTAATAAACCGGAGTAATTATTATTCTTGTTTAATTTCGTACCTTATTCTTTTATTTTGCAGAGAAACGGTTAACTATGTCAGAGTAACAGGGAAACTTGACACATCTCTAGGCAAAATATTTCCCGTGTACATTTGGAGCATCACGGCACGTATACAGTAGCACTCCCAAGATCCACTGCGGCGGGGCTAAGAACGGACGGCATTTTGTACCGTACAAGGCGGGATTAGAAACAAAGCCTTTGATACCAATATTGAAAATTCTGTCGTGTAAAAGGACTCGAACCTATTAATTAGTGAATACAAACGTGCTTTCGAACGGGAAACCTTGTTATCCCACATAAAGTTTAAAGTTTAGCACCTTTCCCCCGCAAAGAAAAGCGTCTTTGACAATAAACCACAGCATTTTTAGGGACGTATGGGCAGACAAACGTGAATCTTCTCTTTGGAAGAATGATATTAAAAAGAGCTGCCCGATGGGCTACAGCTCTTCGTTGTATCGTCTACATTATAGAATTGATGGCATTCCATAACTATCCACCTGTTATGCACAATAATAATTCAATAATAATTACATTGCGTATCTCCTCACACTATTTAATAAAATGGTGTAAAGGTACTGCTACGTTCGTTGTAGTAGTTGTCCAACTGTGGTAATGTACAATCAGATTTCGTCCGCGAGGAGTGGGAAACACTGTATGCAGCAAAATATTGATCGATAGGATACTGGGCCAAAAGCCTATATACGAAAGTAAGGTCAGTTTTCTGTTAAAGAATCAAGTTATGAGTGAAGTTACGATCAGTATTTCACGAGAAAAACACTTTTGTTTCCCCGTATTGCTGTGGCGGCCTTAAAAGATAACAAGCTGCAGTCTGCATGTTGATAAAAATATGTACAGAAATTTAATAATGTCATTATATGTTCCGTGTCACGCACTAGGGGTGGTGAGGGGGGGGGGGCGGAATTACGACCTATATAGAAAAGAGCTCGTGGATTTCTAACTCACAGAAAGCATCCAGTTGTCCCTTTTGTAATCTCGCAAAGAAACCAGATCACGTCTGCCTCATTACACATTCCGTTTCCTGTCTTGAAATGGATTTCGTGTTTTTACTTACTTAATGATAGGGCGCCGAGCTATGTCAGACTCTGGAAAGAGACTCGAACTTGCCTCCATGTATGAGCAGTGTCGTTGTTTGTTTAAAGAATTAATTACTTACAGAAATAGCATACTCCAGAAATTATTTTCTCTTTCAAAGCTGTAATAAGATATTTAGAATAGTAGCAAGCTACAATTTGGATACTGAAAATTAAATGCTTTCGATAACATACATCGTACTGCCATCTGAATAAATTACAATTTAGTTCCATACAATCTCAAAACTTCTTATTAATTTTCAGTCCCATTTTATTTTATAATGTTCGAAATAATTCTTTTTCAGTGTCCAGACACTGACATATTTTTTCTCCTTAATAATGAAGTAGAATAAAGAGAATAAATCTGTTCTTCTAGTGTCAAAAAGCTACGCTCGGGTACTCGGCATAATGAAGCAGTAGGTGCTGTTGCAAAAGAGAGCATCAAAGAATAGGGTTCACTACTTCCTCAGTTTACATATTGTGACATTATCCACGTTTCAAAACTAAAGACATACGATCAATGGGAACGGCAGCAGGAAAAGGGCTTAGAACTACTTAAACAATACTAGCCTAAGGACATCACACACATCCATGTCCAAGGCAGGATTCGAACCTGCGACCGTACCGATCGCGCGGTTCCACACTGAAGTGCCTTGAACCGCTCGGCCACAGGGGCCGGCAAGGGCTTTTCGTTCGCATCAATGCAGTGCACTATACAAACCAACCCGTGCAAGAGCCAGAAAAATCTTCCAAGAAGGTATGCAACACCTGTTATTAGAATGAAGCTGGGGCACTCATGTCTCCTTGCACACCTCTACAGGACTGGAATGACAGACTCTCACACATGCAGAAAAATCCAGAAGACGAAAGACATCTTGATCACATGCTTTTGGGATGTTACAAATATGATCCACAACAATGTCAACTGTGGAAATACCACGAAAATCCGAAGATTCCCTTCGCAACAAACATTAAGATATTAATAAGTAAGTACAACCTTAAGATTAACGGTTTAATAGCACGTTACCTACAAGAAGGGGTTTTTAGCTCTAACATATCAAATAGTTAATATAATACCGGGTGGTTATACGTAAACTTTTCCTATTTAAAACGTTATAACACTGAAACCAACTACCGTACGCGTACCAAATTGGGTAGCATTAATTTTCAGAGTATGGGGTGCGTGATTCCCAAGCGTCATAGTGCCACCGTCCAGTTTCAACTATGGCCACCAAATGCCGTGATCAGCCATCGTGATTAATAGTCTCACACACATGACCAGTCGCAGTGCACTTGTTGACGTGTCAACATCAGCTTGGACAAAAGGAGCAGGGAATTATTGGTGAAGCTCTGTTAGCAAAACAACAGTAATGCTGCAGCTGCACTTGGTCAATATCGCTGGCTGAAAGGATTACGGAAGGGTCCTCTCACTCTGCCTGCTGTACGGAGCATGATGAAGAAGATCGAATCAACTGGAGAATTGGGTCTCACTCCTGGAAGAGACCGACGACCGGTTGCACCACAGGAGTTTGATGACATCGCTGTTGGTATGAGAGACAACGCAGCGCGCAATTCCCGATCGTCAGGCAGTGCGTGTGGTGTGTCACGACAATTGAAAATCCCGAGGTCCAGTGTACGGAAGGTGCTTCGAACCATTCTCAAATGGTATCGGTACAAGATCCATACAGTAGAGCAGCTTGCACCACAGGACGCAGACCGGCGTATTGACTTCGCTCTCCACTTCCTCACAAGGATTGACGTTGACGAGGGCTGGCCCTCGACCATCCTATAGACAGGCAAAGCTCATTTTTCTCTGACACGTGAGATGAACACACATAACTTCCGGGTGTGGCGGTCTTCACCTCCAGTCAATGTGCATGACGTTCCTCTGCATGGTGAACGTAGCACTGTACGGTGTGGCTTCACGGCTACATTCCTCATTGGTCCACACTTCTTTGAACAGGCTGGTGCTCAAGGATCAAAGACGTGCAGTGTGACTGGCCAGCGTTACTGCGATATGCTTCTCCAGCATGTCGTACCCACCCTACAGGAGAGAGACGCATTGAACGCAACAGTTTTCATGGACGACGGGGCCACACGATCGAATTATCAGCAGATGGTTTCCAAGTGATTGGCCGCCACACTTATCTGATCTCACCCCCTGTGATTTCTGGCTCTGGGGCTACCTTAGTGGCACGGTTTACGAGGTGAATATTCACAGATATGCTTGATCTGAAGCGCAGCATACCAAGAGAGGTAGCCAGCATACCTACGGACTTGCTTCGTCCTGCTCTGCGCTTTCAGACTCGTGTGGACGCTGATGGGCGCCATATTGAGCCACTTCTGTATCGGTAATGGTACCGTTATGTAGTTGTATGATGTACCGTAGCAGCACATTAAAAGTGTATCAACTGAATTAATTCTACCTTATTTCTCTTCCTCACGTCGTTGACATTAATGCTACCAAGTTTAGTCCTCATACGGTAATTAGTTCCAGTGTTATAACGTGTCAAATAAGGAAAGTTTATTTGTAACTAGGCGGTGTATGGACAAAAGAGCTCAGTATTTAAAATTTAGTTCTAATCACTAATCTGAGTGTTTGTAGTGACTGTATTGTTTGATGTAAACATACCAATAAAATTAATTAAAGTGCCTTAATTTTTAAAATGACCTCTGATTCAGCCGGCCGCGGTGGTCTAGCGGTTCTAGGCGCTCAGTCAGGAACCGCGCGACTGCTACGGTCGCAGGTTCGAATCCTGCCTCGGGCATGGATGTGTGTGATGTCCTTAGGTTAGTTAGGTTTAAGTAGTTCTAAGTTCTAGGGGACTGATGACCGTAGATGTTGAGTCCCATAGTGCTCAGAGCCAGCCACCTCTGATTCTCTTTAAGTTTTCAGTCACTGACAGATGTCACTCGCTTCTTGTGTATTGCTTTTCTTCAAAGTGACATTAAGGAAAGAGTAATTAACTTCTCTCCTCCCTCAGTTCCTTTATTGCTTAAACACATTTTACTTAAATTATAATTACATTTGGATGGTGCGAAAGCCCGTTAGAACGTATGGACCGAGACGACAGCCGCTAGGTGGCGCCTCTAACATTTGCGAGCGCTGCTGTTGCGGTCTCGGCGCTAGGCGATGGCCACGCCCCCCAGCAAGACCCTATCGGTGGCCGCGGCCTCGCTATAACGCTAGCGGCGCAGGGTTGGGTTGTTTGGGGAAGGAGACCAGACAGCGAGGTCATCGGTTTCATCGGATTAGGGAAGGACGGGGAAGGAACTCGGCCCTGCCGTTTCAAAGGAACAATCCCGGCATTTGCCTGGAGCGATTTAGGGAAATCACGGAAAACCTATATCAGGATAGCCGGAAGCGGGACTGAAGTGTCGTCCTCCCGAATGCGGCGGTGAAGGGACCCAGATCTCAGTCATGTTCCGGCTGCGCTCTCGTATAGTTCTTTGCACCCAGAGTTGCCTGGTTCCAGATACTGCTACGTCTAGGCTCTCAATGCGGTTCACTCGCGGAACTTGAGTCCGTGGTGATGCCTCCGTTGTTTGTTCATCACTGATATTGTCTTTCTACAGTTTACGGCGGCTTACCGTCGACGCCATCAGCTGATTGGCCAGTGTCTGCTGGTCATATTCGATATCGCTTACCATGATTGGCGACGAGGAAAGAGGTTAGCAGTGTCCTCTGGACACGAAACTCGTGCATTTTGTGGAATAGCAACAGCAACAACTGCTCCTTATAACCGCTCTTTTAATTGAGAACAATATTATGAAGCTTATTCTCATATAGGGCAGAGCTGATCGATAATATCGAAAATAGGCCGGCCGCGGTGTTCTACCGGTTCTAAGCGCTCAGTCCGGAACCGCGCGACCGCTGCGGTCGCAGGTTCGAATCCTGCCTCGGGCGTGGATGTATGTGATGTCCTTAGGTTAGTTAGGTTTAAGTAGTTCTAAGTTCTAGGGACTGATGACCACAGATGTTAAGTCCCATAGTGCTCAGAGCCATTTTTATCGAAAATAATTAATAGCACTGAAAAAGTTTTAATTAAAATTATCGATATATAATCTCTCATCAGAATAACGCCGGCAGCAAAGTAGCGCTTCAGGGAAATCAAAGTGGGTTTAACGCGGCTACCTTTGTTTCTGAATTCTCCTATATAAACCATGCGCCGGTAATGTTGGCTCTCCTGCCCCGTTTCCTGAATAAGTCTACGTAACTGCGGTGTGCCATATAGCTGGCATTTCCGCGTGATATTCTACGAAAGGGAATTTCGTTAACTTGCAAGAAAACTGACTATGGTTAATTTATACGGGACAGGCTTTTGCTGTAAGGTCACGGACTAAGAATACCTGAGGAACTGTGTGCGCGAGAAGAAGTAGCGCTCATTATTAAATTCTATTACATGCCGAATAACCGATAATACGTTCTATGGACTATACGAAGGGACGTTGAATTGAATATAAGAACGGAATTGGGCACTTAACTTTGTGAAATTAAAAGTGTACGAAGTTTGAATGATTGTATCAAAGTATAGTAATGGACCATAGTCCTTGCTATATCACTGAGTGACGAACTATAAAAAAATCACGGATATTTCAGTTGCCGTAATTTCTAAGAGTAATTGTGGGATCAACACTCCTTTCCCTACATACAATACACTATCATTCGTGATCATTTAATTATTATTAAATGTTGTTAATAAAAAACTGAAACGATTTCAACAATAGCTTGTGTATTAGTCAACGATAATCGTAGGCAAGCTGCAAAATGTATCTCTGGATGACGAAAGGTTCGATTATGAAATATTGCGAAGCGTAAACAGTGACTTAAAAGCTATTTAACATTTCATTTCCAATCGAACAGAAATAATACAAAAACAGAAACACTGCGGATAAATAGGCTCGTCGGAAATGGGAAGTTGAAATAATAACTAACATCGAAAAACGTTATTAACTATGTTTTCTTCGGTAACGCAGCAACAAATGTAGAGTGATCGGTTGTGTAAAAATTGAATTGAACCATTATTATTAAAACCGGAAATTTAGTCGCCGTAACAGTGAAGATGTTTGTGGCTGCTCCATCTCGTGTGAGATATAACGAAAAGTCCAGCATACACAGTAGATAATATCAATGTCCTACGTCAGAGAAGTCGACGACAGCAGATCGACGGAGGGCGGCTACATCCTGCAAGAGCAATTACAACAGCAGTTCCAACAGCAGTTGCAGCAGCAAACACACTTGTTACGTCAGGAAATTTAGCTTTTGTCAGAACACTTGCAGGTTAAGGGTCAACAAACCGCTCAGGCTGTGGTCGCTTCCCGGGCAGAGTTCCCTCCCCCTTTCCCTCTCCGCCCCAGCCCTCCACTGCCATCCAACGGCGTTTTACCGTTTAACGACAACAAAAACGATTGGGACTCGTAATTGCAGTGGCTGAAACAGCAATTCGTCGCTTTCAGTGATCCTGATGGCGCTCTCCAACGATCGCTCTTTCTTTCTTGGGCTTCTCCGGAAACATTTTACTTACCAAAGAAGTTGACTCCCCTCTCAAATCCGGTTGCATTCACATTCGAAGAGATCATTACTATCGAACTATGATTCGCAACATTTCCATGTTGTTGCATCTCGCCTTGAGTTCCATCAGTACCACAAGCAACTGTCATTCATATCTCTCTAGAGTGACGGATTTGCAAGGACCGAGTCGACGTAGTAATTTCACTTGTGCAAAACCTTCTTGTAAAATCTCATATGTGGATTCCTCGATTCGAGCAGTGGTGGTCAATTGGTCTCCAATCCAGAAGTAAACAATGCAGTCCTCGAGCTGTACAATATTTCCTTGGACGATATTTTGAAAATCACGCACTCTTTCGAGGTCGCACAGGAAGCAAACGAACACCTCATGGGTGGTCCTCAGATGGTAGCAGTTCAACCGTCACCAGAGGGTCAAAATTCAACAAAGTCATTTTCCCGACGGCGTCGTCTCGATTCGACTCTTTCAGAAGTGTCAGTGGCCTCGGCGTAAGCAGGGGCCTCTTCCATCTTGTACTGACTGTTTGAAGACGTACCGACCTGCAAACAGTCCAGATCGCCGGACACACTGCACCTGTTGTGGAAAGGATGGGCAACTCCAAACTCTCTGCCGTCACGCATTGGAACACTCAAACCCAAACCACACATGCGTCAAGGGGTGGTGTATAAACCAGGCTATTGTTCCCAGGGAAATCCCCCTGGCAACGAATTGTTTACTGATCTCACGATTGCACATCAGGATGTTCGTTTCCAATTCAACACCGGAGCGACGGTTTATCTGGTGAACTTTCCAAATAGGCTCGTCTTGGTTACCCAGCGTTGGCCCCGCCCTCCTTCAAATTGGTTGCCTATGCTGCCAGCTAAATTCCTTTCAGAAGTCGGTTCGCAACTACGGCAGCATACAAGAAGTTTACATGGCCGAAAAAACTCTTTGTCGTCAGTAGTCACTCGGCTGGCAACGTTTTAGGCCTGCATGCCTTCTCGCTGTTTTGGTTCTCCATCACAGGCGAAGGTCACGTCCTCTCGGACACAGTTCTCTCCCAGGAAATTAACAACATTTGTGCCTCTTTCACTTCTCTGTTCGAACCTGGCCTCGGGTGGGCCATCAGTTTCGAGGCGCTTATTTCTCTTATATCCAGATGCAGGCAGGACAGCAGTTAAGCTCAAACTCGATTGCCTGCACAAAGCTGGGGTAATTAAAGCTGTTAATACTAGCGCTTTGGCCACACTATCGGGTGTGTTTAAGAGATGAAATGGCTCCCTCCAGCTCTGTGGAGATTTTGGGGCAACCGCGTCTAGGCATACGTGGAAACCTATCCTACACCAAATCTGGAGTACCTCCTCTCAAAGTTTGTTGGCAGTGAATATAATCCTAAGACGTATCTTGCTGACAGAGATCCTACTTGAAGAAGAATCGCAACACATCAAGCCCATCAATACACCCTTTGGCTTGTACAAATACAAACATTTGCCCTGTAGAATCTATTTCGCTAATCATGTCCATTAGAGTCTGTACCAATTAACTAGATGACTTAATACTTACGGTTGCTAAAACCAAGACCACCTGTTATCCACCCTCTTTATCTTGTTGTGTGATCAGGGCTCAACTGTAGATTACACAAATGGCAGTTTTTTCAGGAGCAAGTGGAATATCTTGGACAAATTCTCAACAATGACTGGATTCAGCTCACTGACCGCAACGATAGGGCTATTGGCTCTCTCCCACCTTCCCAAAACCTACAGGAGCTGCAGGCCTTTTTGGGTAAAGTGAGTTATCATTCTAAGTTCCTCCTGCCACCAGTTGTGGAAGAAGGGCATTCAGTTCCTGTGGTCAGCTACTGTGAGCATGCTTTCATACATTTGAAGCACGTGTTACACTTGGCACCCTACCTTACGCTCTTCTCCATCACGTCACCTCGTTTTGGCTGCTGACGCTTCCGTCTGCGGTATTGATGCAGAGCTAGCGCACCATAACGATGACAGTACTGAGCTACACGTCGCCTTTGTATCGAAGACACTGACGCCTGTTGAAAGAAACTACTCTCAAATCCAGAAAGCGGCTTAGACCATCATCTTTGGCATTAAGGAATCTCATATGTAAATCTTTGGGAAGAAGTTTACCCTCACTGCTGACCACAAAATGTTGTTAGTGCTCTTTGGGCCATACTATCGCCTTCCAGAGTGGGCTGTTCAAAGGCGCCAGCATTGGGCACTTTACCTTAGTTCTTACAATTACACTATTAAGTACAAGCCTACTGCACAACAGGCAAATGTGGATGCACTGTCTTGTCCATATTCAAGACAAGACCCCGCATTTAACCAACACGAGATTTCCTGTCCCCACACTGACTCAGTATGGCAACACACCTTGGATGAGTTTCCCATTACTGCTACTCACATCACTGCAGATACATGCTGTGACCCTATCTTATAGCATGTCATGCACCATGTGCTACGTGGGGGGCCTACTTATTTTTCCAGGTTAGCTGATCCAGAACTCCAGACATGGGCTCACCTTTCTCATCGTTTGTCTGCTGTCTCTGATGTTGTCCTGTTGGATGCAGAGGTAGATATCCACTATGTTGTCATCCCAGCTCTCTTACACTCCTCTGTCATGTGTGGTGGTGCATGTCATGGATGAAAGCCCTTGCAGGACTGAACAAAGACGTGGAGGTCATGTTGCACAGCTGTTCTGCAAGTGCCCAATATCAGGCTGCCGCATCTAAATCTTTCTCCCCCTAGCCCACTCCCTGTCGCTCCTGGGACCACATTCACCTGGACTTTGCTGATCCCTTCCTGGGCTCTATGTGGTTCATTGTCATGAACGCTTATTCCAACTACCCACATGTGGTTAGCATGGTGTCCACCACTTCGATCAACACACTCAATGCCCTTACACAGACTCTCATCATCGAAAGGCCTCCCTACACCCTCATGTCCAACAAGGGACCCAATTCATGGCAATGACCTTCAAACAATTCTGCAATGCGAGTGACCTTAAATACCCAATTAGCCAACCTTTTCACCCACCATCCATTCGTGAAGCAGAGCAGATGGTGCATACATTTAAATGACAAATCCTGAAAGCAGTGGGCACATCCACCAACACAGTGGCACATGCAATGTTCTTGAGCATATACAGGACAACTCCTGTCCATGACCACAGTCCAGCAGAGATACTATATGGGCAACTGCATTGTTCTCTCCTCCACGTTCTGGTACCACAACCTTTGGATAACTCAGGAAGCAAAGAGGGGACTACAGTAGAAGCTTGCTAAGTCAGGAAGCAAAGGAGGGGATCACACTAGCTGCTATTGCCAAGCTGGGAATCAAGGCTGAATCTAGCTGGATCTAACACAGTGAACGATACCCCCAGGTGCAGCGGTCTGGGCACATCCATACTTAGCAAAACCTTCTTGAATGCCACTCACAGCCAGTGTGTTATGACAGTTAATATTCCAAGGGGTTTGAAGTGTTGGCACACCAACGAACTTGTCTGTCATGTACTGACTGCACCACCATCAGTGGGTCACTCGTAATTGGAGTGCCTGCTTTTACAAATACATCTATCACACGGGTATAATTTGCACTGTAGGACATCTTCAGCATTTCCTGTGCCCTTGGGTATGGAGGCTGAGTCCTCAGTGCAGTATCTGTCTACTCAACAGTGTCTGCCAAATCGCCGATCCCCAGTGCAATGCCTGATGTGCCACGTTCCCTCTCCCAGCTGGTGGGCTCCTCCACCAGGATACAATCAGTGCCACTGGTTCACATTCTGAAACATTGTCCAGGGCGCTTCAGGCCCTTTGTGTCCATTTCAGGGAGGGGGGGGGGGATCTGGTATCCTGGCCCAACGAGTTAGAAAAACTGCAGAATGCATGGACATAGACGACCTCCGCTAGGCGGCGTTCGTAATATTCGTAATATTTGCGAGCGCTGCTTTGGCCACCTCAATGCAAGGCCTGGGTCACGCCCACCATACGCCACCCGATCGGCGCTCACATCTTCGTTATGAAGCTAGCAGTGTAGGAGCCCAGACCTCAGTTGTGTTCGCACTGGACTCTCGTATTGTTCACCGTGCTAAGATTTGCTTGGGTCTTGATATTGCTACGTTTAGGCTGGTTCATTGTCCAGACTTGTCATTCTGTCGTGTTGTCTTCGTTGTTCGTCCATCACTGTTTTTGTCTTTCCCTGGTTTTCGTCGACTCACAGTCGAAGCCATCGGCCGGTTGGCCAGCGTTCTGGTTGTATCCGATTCCTGTTACCATAGTTTGTATGCCTTATGGGACAAATATACGCATGAGGCAATGGCATTCGCTAACCCTACAGGTGAAAATCTACGCTTAAAGGCAAAGTTCCAAAACTGGACTTATACCTATAGTGGAAAAACCTTCAAGTAAAAGTGTTACATGCCGCATTAGCCATAATTACTAATTTCTTTTCATACTGCGTCTGGTTTCCAGGGAAGATAAAGATCCCAGTAATAGCAGGCTTATGAGATTGCAGGAAACTAGTGCAGACCCGGTGTTCACTGCATAACTGTTGCACGATGCCTGTGGTCTGAACTACAGAAGTATATTGTGTTGGTTGAAAAATCATGCTGTGAAGTAACTGACAACAGGCTCTGATCCCGAAGCTGTGGCGAGTGGGTCTTCAAGCTTTCAAGGCGGATATGCTGTAAATAGTCTTCACGACTTTGCCGCCAGATGACGTTGTGCAAATTCTAATATATTTCCTCGGAAGAACTGTCCGACATCTTGAGGTGGTTGAACCTTGCTGGTGGCTAGGTACAACTGACAGTATCCGCACGTCGACACCTCTGTAAATAGAACACCCGGAAAGAATGTGCAGCCGCGGAAATCACTTATGTCCACTGATTTGCAGATGGAAGGCGCCATACTCAAACCGAAAATGGCAGAGTAGGCCTTCTGCACATGCACTGTACCCTATGTTTACTAACAGTGCGGCCAGACGCCACTCACTAGAACACCATACTAGACCGAAGTTATGACGGCTGTGTTGTCGAAAAATAATCTTTATTTCCTCGTCGTGATTTAACAGCAGCCAACGCAGGGTACCAGGATTTGCTCAGTTGAAATCCCGCATTACTATTGATGAGTTTATGAGCTGTACGGATATGTCTTCTTTCCTTAATGACGCAGTCCCAGAAAGACGATGCCGGTGATGAAACTCCCGTCTTTTCATAAATCATGCGATGACCTGTGAGCCGCGTGTGGCTCGTGTTCCCGCCATCATATATTTTACATCCTGTTTTTAACGTACTTCCACCTCACTACGTTAATTAAATTACTACTGTCAGTGAGTTGCTGCTTTGCCTGACCGTGAGCGGCGTTAGCAGCGCGTATCGATATATCCCCTCGCGTAGTATCTTTGCCCGACTGCTATTACTTCCCGGTCGTTGTCTGTCGTAACCAGTTCGGGTCGCGAGATCGGGCTGCCAGTCAGTTGGAACGTGTCAGGAGAGCAGTCCAGACCTGCCAGTCGGGGAGTTCCAATGCGGCGCTAGTTCGGTCGGGTTGGAGCAACAGTGAGGTCTGCGTCGACATGGCTCGCCCGATCATTGCCGCCACACATCACTTGAGCCGGGCCACGGTCTTGGTGGATCGTGGTTCGGTCGTCCTATTGGACGACGTGTTTTGGCTCGCTGATCGTTCCTGAGCCGGCTCTATGTGTGTGTGTGTGTGTGTGTGTGTGTGTGTGTGTGTGTGTGTGTTTGTGTGTGTGCATCGACTCCCGATTTGTTTCCCTGCGTGCTTAGTTACTGTTGGGTTTCGTTCAGGTCTTTGTGCAAGTGTTTGTGTGGTTATATGTGTAGTTGGCGTTACTTCCACTGACGACTCTTTTAGATGTTCTCGGCATTCTGAGCGCAGTCGCTCGGTTGCTGCGGACCAGGGAAGTTATTACCGCGCGGTGCAGTCGGCTGGGTCCACTGGCGGTCCCTGTGCAGTACCGGAGTCTGTGTGTGGAGCTGTCCGATCGCTACGAGCTTCGTGGTTCACCGACCCAGGACGTCAAAGTTGAGTAGTGGTTTCAACTACCCAAGCCACGTCCATTCATGTTGTGTGGTTCATTTCGGTGGTTATCTGTTGGGGAGGTTTTCCTGTGAGCTATTGCTATTGCTGTAATTTAGCCGCCATGCGGTGCAATTAACTATATTCACTGACTACAATTCAAGTGCACTAGCGGAATTTTCTCCCTTGTGGCCTTTAGTGTTCCGGTTACCTGCCCTGGCCACTAACGTAACCTCAGGCAGCAGCCTTTCCTCACTCGTTGTCGCTGTCCAACATGGTGTGTAGTTTTGACAGAATAACACTTATTTCATTGTCGATAATCACGTTCGTAACTTTTTGTGTTTGAGTTCTCATGTACTGACTGGTGGCAAGCAAGTCGTTTTGTCGGTCGGTCCGTGGCTCTCCCCTGGTTGGATTCCGACGGATCAAGTGTAGTTGGGCTCACCACCTGTCTCACCAAAGTGAACGAGGGCGGACGGACCTCCCTGGAGGCTTCTGAGTGCCGTTTTCTTTAT